>NW_019103928.1:0-220267 GCF_001856785.1 Myzus persicae
TAGTCATATATCCTTATATTATTTATTATTATTATAATCGTCACCCCTTTGGGCGCCCGTACCCCTTATTACTTAGTTATATGTATTTTTATATTATTTGATTGGGTTGTTACAATAGTAGGGCGGTGCTATACTTGGCCCGTCAGTAAACCGAAAGTCGCGCCTTTTTATTACTATATATTGGTCACCTCATCTCCCAACACCTCACAAGTCGTCGCCGCCAACCGCCATACTCGCAGGAGCGGCGTCGGCGCAAACAGTAATAATAATAATAACTACAACAAAGATATAATATTCCAACAAAAATAGCCATAATTATATAGGCATATAGCTATTTAATGTATATAAACATATCATGTACATTATTATCTTTATACAATATTATAAATGCTTTTATAAATTTATATACTACAAAATAATGTGCAAATCTTCATAATTTTGTCAAAAGTTGAACTCCTAAGTCCAGACGTCTTCAAAAAATCTCGGCTATGTGTTCTTAATATTTTTTAATTGCTTTAAGAAAAACTTATGTAGGATATTTTTTTAGCTGTCAGGTCTTTCAAAGGTCTAACTTAAAAAAATGCAAATCACTATAAATAGGTTAAAATATTTCATCAAGTACAGAAAATGATAATTTAAATAATAATGTTTCAAATTTCTATAAAAATAGTTTTTTATAACAGCTAAATAAAAAAATATCGATTGAGGATAAATTATTATTATGTGTTTGAATATTCAATGTCATCAACATTTTAACTTCGCAATCGCTCATTCAATTTTGTGGCTTTAAGACTATTTTTTTTTTATTTCTAGTAAATAAATGTATGAAAAACCAAGTATTACATTTTAAGTTTGTTTTACTTATAACAAAAATGCATCATACTTAAATAGATAAAAATGTTTAAAAAAGTTAAAAGTTAAAAGTTAAAAAAATAAAAAATTTTAAATATTTATAAATAGACAATAAGTGTCGAACTAGTTTGAAAATGTTGTAATTTTTAGTAAATGCTAATAATATAAATATTTTGTGATAATTTCAAGTCTCTACGGAAGTTAAAAACAAAAAAAATTGTAAGTTTCACCACAACACGTGCTCATATGACGTGAAAAGCGATGTAGGTGACAACCAATAACTAGACATTTAAAAAAAACTTCTCACGACTATAGAAGCTTAATGTTATAAACGTATCATGCTTCTATTTTGCCATGCATGTATTAATTTGTATTTGTCACAATACACCACACCAAAATTCCGATTTCATGTCAATTCTATGTTACGGGTAGTTGGATATTATAGAATATTCAACACAATTATACCTGCGGAGTATGTCGCATAGATATTGTTGTGCAATAATTCAAGGTAAAATTGTCATATCATCTTGATGAATCATGCATATTATATTAGTTTTCATCCGAATTAACCGAAACTAACTTAAACTCTACTCGTTTCCGTGTTAATGGTTTCAACAATACGATCCACCAATGAATTATATTTTCTCAAGCGTACGAGTAATGCATTGCAAACATGGGAAATCGCCGGCAAGTTTTGATAAATTCGTTAATGTTCGTAGTAGTCGAAATTGGACCTCATCTGCGTCCGGGGAGTACGCATTACTGTTTAAACAACTGCAACAAGATACGTGTCTTTGACAATTATTAGTGTAATGCATTGTGGATAGATTTTGAAACACGCGTTTTGTAACAACAGTGCACAGGTAATATGCGCTGTATAAATAACAATTATTTGAAAAAATATTCCCGTGTACAGGGTTTTTTTTATTTGTTCTGTACACACGAGAATATATTCATAAACATTGAGCCATTGTGGAATCATTAGATGGATACATATAATGGATATGGGTAATTTTATTTATAATTCCATACATGGAAAAATGTTTAAAAATATCTATAAAAAGAAAAGTAAAAGGAGTTAAAAAAAAAAAATACCTATAAAGCCTAGAGCCACCTAAGAAATAGTTTTCAAAAATGTTTGAGATTTGAATTTTATTGTACTTCTATTTGTTGCTGAGCTGAAATGTCAAAAAGTCAGTATTAATATGAGTGTATAGGAAACAAATCGTCGACTAATAATTGTTAATTCATAGAAATATATGTGATATCAAATAAAAACAATTTTAGCGACATTAAACAAATATAAAAAATATGAATGTATAATATAGGTAAATAGAGAAATAATAGAAATATGCATAAAATAGTATAGTTTAAAATAAACCATTCGGTCAAAAATAAAAAAGATTGTGAAATAAAAAAGTTTTTCAATAGATGACAAAAATTTTATGGTATAAATATTTTTTATTCGAGTAGGTAATATGTTTTATTATTATTATGATTATATAATTTAACAGTCTGTATACAATAATTATTAACTGAAGTTAAAATTATAATTAATAAAAAGAACTTAGTACATTTATTTTATATAAATGCAGGCACCTCAAATTGTGTACTGCTGGTTATAGTTTTGGTTCTAACTTGATCATCTATAGACAAGTTTCTTTTGAGTTTCCTGTTTGGGTTACGGGCCATCCTGAAAGGTTTTAGTGGACAAAATTAGTGAATTTCAATTATTAGTTAACGAGCATAGATTATTTTATAGTTTATAGTGAAGTTAGGTGAGTTTGTCAACTCTTTGAATTTTCAATTCTATATGACCACGGATGCATTTTAAACACAATATGGTGATCTAGTAATCAGACATGGACAGATCGACGCAAATGCTCAAATTCTGTGAATATACCCTGAGATATAGACATATAATATTATACTTGCATTTGTTTGTGGTGTGTATTGGAATTACGAGATAGGGTTTTATAAAATAAAGCTGAATTGGAAGGTAATACCTGACTAAACTCGCATTTAAGTTGTGGCTTAAAAACATGCAGAAAAGAAAATCTGCGGTGTAAACATCGAACATGTATGGAGTTGTGGTGAAAAGAATGTATACGATGTACCTACGACCTACGTGTTTTTTTAAAACATTGAGAGCCTATTCTCAAAAAATTTGAAAATAAATGTTCACATCTAAAAATCCATTGAAATCTTCAATCACCGCTCAGAAGAGTTTATAATACCTTAAATATAATTTTGGTTTACGCATTAGTATAGTGTAGTTTTATTTCGTTATTTCCATATTCAGATATTTTAAAGGTTTTTCTATAAAATAAAATTGTTAAGTTTCCATTTCATAACACATACTAACATGTTATGTTTTGACATTAGTGAAACAACAATAAAAGTAAAATCAGAATTGAGCTAATGTTTACATAATTTTTGGAATCGTTCATCTAAACTGATATTTGGAATTTGAAAAGTCTTGTTCTATGTATGCACAGATTCGATTCAAGGTGGTTATTTAAAAATAAGTGGTAATATGGTTTTATGGTATATGAGAACAGCAGTGCAAATAGTTGAAAATTACGAATCGAAAAATGTCATGTAAGTATCTTAAAAAACTGACGAATGGTATAGAGATAGACATATTGCATTTTATATTCGAAGTATTTTTTTGTTTTATCTATATCTGTACCGTCGATGTCAACTTCATGGTACGCCGTATCTTTTTAAATCAATCACATTCACTTTATTTTCAAAGAAAAATATTATTATAAAATCACTTGTAATAAAACCTTACAACGCGTGTGACCTATAATAGCTATTTCTTATATAGAGTGCTATTCGGTTTGAAAGAATGTGACTGTCAAAAATCATGTCAAAATGTCAGATCAATTTTTTTTTGTGACACGAAACAAGAACTTAAGACCTAAACATTGGTATTGTCAAATTTCGATACTCTATGTCACTTCTATAATAGGTTCCACTTCCTCACTAATAATTTGTATTTTTTTAAGTATTTCCATGATATCGATTTCGTTGGTATAAAATGATTCCATTTTCACGAGTTTTCTTTTCACTGTTAGTCCACTTTCAATTAAATATATGTTTTATTCTTTCACAGAAAATCGAAAATCATGAATTATGTAATTATAGTATAAAATTTAATTATACAGTTTCGGTCATTGATAAATGACACCACCGATGAGCTATATAGGAACGCCTCATCACCGCACACAGATTGTCATATCTTTATGTATATAATTTTTGTATAACGTTTCATGCAGATAACTAATTCTTATGTGACAACCATTTGATGCATATTAAACAATATTTATTTGCAGAAATTTACGTCTGAATTATAGAGAAAGAAATATTTATTAGAACTTAATAAACAAATTCAAATACAAGTGAAAAAAAAAATATTGATAAATGTTATTGAAAAATACATAAATATAATGCGATTAAAATTTCAATATTTTGATAAAAGTATAAATGTCATATCGAAATTGGTATTTAAAATTAAATGTTATTTTACGTCAAGACAGCTGTGTATTGATTTTCCATTCCCTTGTATAAGTTGCAATTGAATGTACTATTTTTGAGATTTCACAGCATCTGAACCAAAACAGGAAGCTTTTTATGAAAAAAAAATAAAAAATATTTAGTCAATATAACGTATGCGGTGTACGACATACGTCAAATCTCATTATCATTTATATAACTAATAAAAAAAAATACTATTTTTGTAAACAATAAACACTGATGATCCTACCTATTACGAGGGACAATACATAGATATTATAATATTTTATTTCCAAACATTACAATGTTACGTAGTATTTTTAGGAGCATAGATGATGATTATTCTATTATCTATAGAATCATGACAACGACTTTTGTTGTGTGGACTGTAGACGTGTAACATTGCATATATTATTATAGGTATACAGTTTTAGTAAATATTTATGATTTCAAAATTTTTATAAGGCTCAAGAATTTTAAAACACTACCATTTTTACAAAACATCTAACATTTTATCATTTTTATCATAGGGATTTTTCAAATCTATTATTTTTTGAAAATGGTAACAAATAATAATAATGATTTAAGATTCGGAATACTTAACTAAAAATGCATGCAGTTAAAATTATCAGATATTATGAAAAATAGTTTATTAATATATTTTACTATTATACCTGCAATATGTGCATGACTGTAGAATATTTAAGATTAATATCATAATCAGAGCTTCATTATTATAACTGAATACATTTTGCACGTATTGGGTTTAATATACAGAGTACCATCTGCGAAATAATGACGACCGTTCTGTGGAATTTGGGATGTACTGCCCGAAAATTGAATAAATTATGAATTCCAAACTATACGGATATAAATATATGACATATAGACACGAGGAAGTAAATATTATACATTCACAAGTCCGAATTGACAAATGTGTAAACTCTAATACTCCATTCTCCAATATGATGAAAAGGTATTTTTTTTTCTTTAGGTTAGGTTAGGTTAGTAGGTAGGTTAGGTGGTAAACTTCCCTAAAATCATTCTACTTCTGAATTACTAATGACACGAAAAGTCCTCTCAATGAAATCTGCTACTAAATTACGCATATGCAAATTTTATCAAACCCAAAATAAAATACCGTGAGGTATAAGGTCGTCCATATATGTATAACCCAATAGCGCTTAGAAGAAATAGCAGGTCAACTTCGAACTCGAAAATAGAACAGTTTCACATAAATTTGCCTAAATCAACGTAGCACAATAATAATAAGTCTACATCAACTGAAAACTGTATAAAGTATAACAGTGGTTGCGGAGAAAAAGTTTTAGTTGTCACGGAAATTAAAAATCCTGCACACTCGCCAATAAAAATAAATCTTAGTTTTTGTCACTGTTTGCTCGGTCGCGGCGATCGGAAAACTACTTGTAGCGATTAGTTGTGGAAAATCACGCCCCGGATAGAAAACATATTAAAACTACGGTATTTTTGACATTTTTACAAGATTCCGATAACGAAATGATGAAAAATGGTGAATTCTCATATATTATTATGTATTGTTGTTTATAGCCGTATAATACATGTCATAATATATTAACCCAGTATTGTTATAATGTCAAAAAATTGTGCAGTCTTTAACAAAGGCACCTTCCCTACAATGTCCTGAACTCCTGACACCTCAAGAATTCGAGGTGGTCATAACATTAAATCATGAATACCTAACCTATATCTACACTTTATTGTCACCTATCGATACACAGGTAGATCAATGTAATAGTTTAGAAGACTTCACACTGCTCCGTGAACCACGATTTCCTGAAAAAAAATCAGTGCTGTGATTGGCTGAATCTAGCGGTTACTAAGCGGTACACTACAATATCGTGTTAGATTGCTACCACGTAGTGTACTTCATAAATACCAGAGAGTAGAATCAAATCATATGCATGGTATATTTTATACCAGTCACTACTAACCATATATTTATATCAATATAAACACGCTTAAATCACTCCATCTCATTAATAATTACCGCAAATCAAAAAATGATTATTTTAACAAAAATCATAGTTAACGTTATCACGGTATAGTGTGAAGTCGCCCTTAACCATAGACCTATACTACTAGACAAGTAAAGTGTATATAACAACAGGTGGCTGTAAAACATTTCTCAGTGATGTGTGTTGACGACCTACATAACAAAAATCTATGTATCTATATATCTTACGTACAACACAACACTACCATTTTACATTATATTACACATGAGTAACTCAGTAACCGAAAAACTCCCTCTATATTTTTTTGGCTTTTCATACACTCATTACTTGTCTAGTATAGTGTAAGCCCTATTCAATTATAATAGTCATACGTTTATATGGGCGTTTATAACCACAACCACTATCACACAATATCATACCGCGGTTATAGACTTCATAATATGCATAAAAATATTGTAACATACTACATCATCATCGCCGTCGTAAATCATTGGCCTGGTTTGGACTTGCTGAAGGACACCAGGACGCCGTTGATCGTGCAGCCGGGGTCCTGGTGGTCGGCCAATACACTGTCGACGGACTCGGTCCGCTCGAAGTAGACGCGTGCTGAATGGTACGGGTAGACGGAACCGGAAGGCCAGCTGTATCCGCCAGGAAACACTCGGACCCACAGCACTTTGCCGTAACGACTGAAAGCCGCGAACAGTTGGTCAGCCGTGATCGACTTTTCCACGCGGTCGACGTGCAGCAGATGTGTCGGACGGTCACCGTCGTCGTCATCATCGGTGGCCGCAGCCCGTGTCGACGATTGGTAGTCTGTCATCGGTTCCTCTAGGAACGCCTTCACCTTGTTCCTGTAGGTCATGTACTGCTCGCCGATCGACTCCTGATCGTCCGCATCCCCATCGGACGGTTCTTGTTCGTCGTCCGTGGACTGCGTCTCCAGAGGCGGTGGCGACATTGAGTCCGACCACATCTCAAATTCCCGAGCTTGGTTGAAAAAAAAAATTTTAAATTAAAACAACAGTTAGGAATCGGAACTCCCAAAAATCAGAAATCTATCGTTTTTATAAAATTGTAAGACACATCATAGCGTTTGATTCGTATTGTAGGTGTGTGCCATATAATATTCCATTGTACATTCGATTTGTCGACTGCTACAAAACAGAAAATGTATCGATTTGTCAAAATTTCTAAATTTTAAATCACAGTATTCATAATATAGATGCTTTAAAATAGGAAAGGGGTGAAAAAGAAGTCAGAACCCTTATCTCTGGCCACCTCAAAACTGCGTTATCTTTATCAATTTCTTCAACAAGTAGAAAAGACTTCTTCAAAATAATAAATAGTCGTTTTTTTTATTTATTCAAAATATAAGATTCAAAATATTGTACGATAGTGTGTGAGTTACCGACATATGGCACTTAATAACAATAATAATAATAATAATTGAAGAAAATGTAGTTGGTTATTATTTATAATATAGATACTCAAAACAGTCCTGATTTCCTAAGTGTATTGAAATGTATAGCTCATTTGATGTAACAAAAAAAATTTAAATGTAGCACTCTACCTTCTGCATTCAAAAGCCTCTTGTAACCTGCATATGTCTCCTGTTTAAGTTGTCCTGTTATTGGAGTTTTGTAATCGTTTCCTCCAAGTTCAGAATCAGAAAAACCTGTATAATCAATAAGTTTCATAAAAAATGAGTACTATTTAATTAGTGATTTCAGATATATTAGTTGATTAATTGTATAATTTTAATTTTTACTGCATATTTCTTATTGTTAAACAAATATAATGCATATATTTATACATATTATATATACATGTGAAATCGAGTTCTGTTTCTAATGGCTATCATCGAAAATATTATACAGGACCAATTTAAATAAAACTTATATGAATAAGTTTCTTAAGACTCGGAGGATGAATTTAGCTTCTTATTTCAACTCCTATAGGAATTTCGTTTTGACTCACAAAAGTCAAACATTTTTTTGTTTATCAAAAGAGTAGCATTCTCGAATTGTATCAAGTAACATAATAGTTTTTCAATTTTCACTTTTGTTAGTTTTATTTATTACTTCTAAGTTCTATTGAATATTACAGTAGATCATTTTTATTTTGATATTATAAAATATCAAAAATAAAATCCAGTTTTGGCCACTAATACAAGGAGTGAAGAGATTTTGTTATCATATAGAAATTTAAACCTAACCTGTGGCATAGGAAAATCCATAATTCTGGTGAACGAATTATCGTTGACAAGAATGACGAACATATTATTCTATATTACAGAAAACTATAGCCTAAAGGCTTATTATTTGGTTGAATTTTTAGGGGGACTAAAATAATCCAAAGTAAAGTGATCCACAGGATCTACGCCCCACACAGCTTCTCCCAAATACACACTAATATAGTACATTGCTAATAAAAATATGTGTATAAACTATAATTGAATGACAATAAATAATTATTATTATTGGTATTGATTATTGTATTATTATTAATTTAAAATAAAAACATTTAACGTTTTATGTGAAAAGCTAACTTAACAATAACAATTCAATACCTAGGTAATCACAACTTCATCGAAATCAAACCTCGCGTGATTTATGTAAACTCTAATCTGATTTTTTTCTCATTGTCATTATTTTATCTAACCATTTATCGTTTCCACTTGCAAACATATTATTGTATATTTGAATTCACAAACTCGCAACTATAAACCATATTTTGATGAACTATAATTATTTAAAGCCATTAATTGTTAACTAAATATATTATTTTATCAACAATCGAGAAATCCTTAATTAACCACGCTCCCCATGGTATCTTAAAGACGCTTCAATTATTGATAATGCAAACAATGCTCATGTTTCTATTGGAAATATGACTAAGATTCGACAGTATTGCCAGGCAATAAAATTACCTCATGAAGCACTAGGCCTTTGATGTGCTGGAGGAAAAGTTAAGTTGGACGAAATTGCTGAGCCACCAGAACCATTGAAAAGTCTTGTCGGTGGCACTCATCATAATTTTAAAGTTTTTCTCAATAATATACGAAAGTTTAATTCTGCTTTTAGGGCCTCATATAGTGAAATAGTGATAAGACACGGACATTTTATGCCTACATTCAAAGTTCAAGGTCAGCAATCATGAATAACAAAAATATTTTCAATCATATTTTATTAAAATCAAATACTCATAAACACAATATTACGTTAATTACTTTTAGTATCTAAAAATATTTGATATCAAATGGACATCGTTTTTATGTAAACACATAAAGTCAATATTACTAATCTCAAAGATATTGAATTTACGTCGATATTTAAACATTCGTTGAATCGATCTTCAGTTTTATGTCTATAAAAAAACATGTCCAAAATTAAGAAGTGGTAAATCATAAAAGAAATCATCGTAATCGTGTTCATAATGGTTTGGACGTTTTACCCATATTGTATATTTTAACTCAAGCAACGATAGAAAGAAAGATTACTTCATTTTAACCTGGGCGAAGTTAGGTGAAACAACTAGCTTATTAAAAAATACATACAAAATATATCAAATTAACAATTGTAATATTATAAATTAGTATTGCTATTCAGGCTGAAGTAGACTTATATTTCAATCTAATAAATGATAATCAACACTTTAGGTTGTCATTAGTATTATTGTATTAAATTAATTCCAAACACAAACAAGGTTATGTAAAATAATTATTGTTTAATTGATTTTTATCATTCAAACAATATTACTAAAATCTAAAATTCGGTCCGAGGGAAAAAAAATGTTCAAAAAGTCTAAATAATGTATATCTATGATATTGTATATCTTTGTCTATGTTATCAGACCCAATTGATTTTATTCGGTAAAAATATTGATATGTGAACTTGGCTCACAAAAAAAAAAACATATTATTTCGATCTTTTCATTTCTAATTAGTAATTATACCTTCCAAAATTTTTAAGAACCATTAAGTATTATCATGAGGAAGTGTTTCTCATTATCCTCTAAAAATGTTTTAGTTTTATTTTAATTTTCGAATTACAAAGTTTGACAAGTATCTGCAAATATCAACTTACTACGATGTATATTCATTTGCTGATATTTCTTTATTTTACATGGTTTATAAAATTCCTCTTTTTTTTTGGTTTTGATATTTTTAAATTTTATAGGTTTTGGTTTGTATTTCTTTATACTAGTCATAACGGAATATATATTTAGGTAACTTTAAAACTTGAATTAAAATGCATTATTTTCTGATTAATAGTAGTTAGTTCGTCTTTATGATATTTTATAGGTAAAAATTATCGGACAGAGTTTACAGACGACCTTTTTATTACCCGAGTTAACAGTAAAAGAGGTAATTGTGGGCTGAGTCTGTTTTTATTTTATTTTTTTTAGTGTAATAAAAAGAAAAAGGTTGGAATCCAATGGTCTAATCATTTGTATCTATAGTACTATAGACATAAAGACTATAGATAATGATATCGATAAGGATATATTTTATGAAAAAAAAAATTGTATCACCAGAATTTTTATGCATATCAAACAAAAGCTAATATTCATTTAAGTTTTTGACGATTTGAGTTAGGTCAAATTCGCATTTAAATATGAACTATCTAATAATATACATATTATTATACTTATTTTTATTTTCTTATAAAAATAAAAATATGTTATAATAATCAATACTCGTAAGTCGTAGTAGGTTTGTTATTCATTTGAATCAAAACTATGAACTGAGTTATTATTTATTTAGTGATCTCGTATAGTGATAAATTACCATATTACTAATTATTATTTACGGCATTAAATATTTTACACAGGTGTTTATACTTTTGGTATAATATTATAATCAACGTGAAATGTGTTTCGATATTGATTTATATTGAAATAAAAGTATAGATTTCCTAAATTATCTAATATATCGTCGCGAAAAAGGGATTAAGTGAAAATTAATATGATTTTATTTTGAATTTTAAAATGTTACTTCAGGGTTATTTTATTATTTCAAAAAGTAATTTTTGGATGTCTTAATTATGACATACCTACCAACCTGCAAGATGTTGTCAAGTGAAAAAAAAAACAAAAATTATTATGTTACATAAAATTAATACTAATAATAATTTTCACTTAATCCCTTTAGCATATTACCTTTTGATAATATATGTTTATTAGATACATCGGTGGTAATATCCACCGTTTTTGTAGTCTTATACCTTTTCACATTTAATCCTAGGTTGTTATTTAACTAAAAAAAATGTTATTAATACAGCATACTATAAGAACATTTGTTTATAGTTAAAAAAAAAGCTATAAAAAGCTTAAAAAACCTTAAAAAGCTATTATTCTTTATACTTTTACGTTAAGTTAGTTTTTTCTACATCCGTTCAACCAGTAAGTTAATCATTTTCTGCAATTAATCTACAAGTTCGCTAAAATATTACAATTTGTACATTTAAAATGCATCAAACACTAAGTTCAATATGAAAATAACAGAAGAGAATTTATAATCGAATGGGTACAACTGTACAAGAACAGATGAAAATATTTCAAAAATGAATGTAGCAATGTTATAAATATAAAATACGGAGAAAAATCGGAATGTTTTACAAAACAAACACTACTCGTCCACCCACTTATTTTAATAAATCGATAATAATTTACACAGATTATAAACAATTTGTTCACAAACAACAAATAACATTTTAAAAGTAAATCAACTCATGTAATATTCTCACGTCAAAGTAAAAAGTCATAAGTACATGGGTACTATTAAAACTCATGTACACTGTGCATAGCCATATTGCGAGTAAGCTTTATTATTATTTTATTTGGATATAAATATAATACAATACTACCATAATTATATTATTTTACACAAACAATTTTATAAGTTTAATACTATTATTATAACCAACTAATTATATTTATATTTAATTATTAATTAATTAAGTCAACCATGTTTATTATGGTGAAGTACATAATTGTTATTTGATTTGGCCAAAATTATAAAACATTACAAGTATGTACATAATAATCTTGTGTTGAGTTGTACATTAATTAGTTTTTAATTTTTATCTAGGATAATAAAATTATTATTTGTTATAAATTCTAATCAAAATTATAAACCTAAGTAACTATTAAATAGCTTTTACTTTGATCTACATCATGTATGTTTTTGACCAGTAAACCAGTAACAATGAAGTATTTAAGATGAATTGAAATCGTATTTTAGTCACTTTATACATTCGTCATGAATAATAGTATAATACCCATACACGTGACCCATCAAACTTTTTGATTAGAACCTTCAAACTTTCAAAATTAGTTTTCTCAAACCGAACAATTAAACTTATCGAAGGTTTCAAAATCAGACATGTGAAATAACGGTTGATAAATTTAATTTTCTCTAATATTATTGTAGGTAGGTAAATACATGTATTTTAAGTACCTAGGTACATACAGTTTTGATTTTAATTAGTACATATTATTCTAAATATTAGAATTATTATTATCAGACTTGTAATTTGTACTTCTACAAAGGTTTGAAGAAAAAAACGAAATCTTAGTGTGCACAGAATACAATTTTTTTGTGAGTTACAAATATTTGGACAATGAGTGTGTGATCTCTATAATTTGTTATACGGTAAATCAGTGTCCTCTAAGCTGGACATTCCTCCTCGAACAAAAATGTTTACAGTGGAAAAACGAAATGTGAACATGTAAATACATAAGAATTACTTGGACAAAGTATCTATATTTAAAATCAATTAGGTAATAGTTTTCAAATACTTTGTTTTTTTAATGAGATGGTTTTTCTGTTTTAAATTCAATCAAGTAAAAAATAAAAATTAGATGTTTGTACTTGGATCAGAAAATATAATCTACATAAAATTATTAAATATTGTATTTTTAATAGATTAAAAAAATGGTAAATGGTAAACGATAATGGTATGTCGTCATTTACAAAGCGTGTCAGGTGTCTAGTGCCCTGTAAAATATTTTTGCAGTAAACTGTTGATTCATAATAAATAAGAATAATCATTTTATACATAATTGGAAATAATTTATTCTAAAAAATAATTATTAATGAATTTCTTGGCTACTGCGTAATGTAAATATGATTACAATAATATACTCGCTTCGGTCGACGAAAGGAAAACCAAAATAGGTAATTAGGTTGACTTGACAAGAAAAAATAGATACGAGTTACACTAAATTATACGGTGTAAAATGCCCTATAATATAAGTATTATTATAGAGTCTATAAAAAAAATGTAAAACATGAAAATGCTATAGTAAATTTAGTTCTGTTTATAAGGCGAAACAGAATTTTATGAAAAAACACGAAAGTTTTTTTACCTATTAAATTTACCTATTAAATACTTTTTACCAAGGATACAAAGACGTTTTTTAAAATAGGTTTCTGTATCCTTTGAATGATTTTAAAAAATATGATTTATAAGAATGAACCGTATATAACCCTACCACAGACCGTAATATAAACTATTAGACCGACCTTGTCTATAGGGCTATCGAAGTAGAACTGGACAAGTTGCCGCCTGCCGGTCAAACATTATACAGCAAACAGCAGTGATATGTAGCCTATAATAGCATCAGCGTATAGATCATATCATTGTATTTATAGCCCCCATTGTTATACCTTTCAATTTTTATGTATACACAGAACACAGAAGATAGAACAGATTGATCATGACATAATAATAATTAATAATATAATTAAACATAATGTTAATGTATTATTTTAATTAGTATAGATAATCAAATGCAATTACAAAATATTAACTTTGGCAGCGAACAATATTGATAATAACTTACAGATACTACAATATTAATTATTATCGTGTTGTCGTAAGTCCCGCAAGACAAGCTCCCACTGTCTAGCTTTGACCACTTCGCACTGAGTATACAAAGGCCGGTCTACGGCATAATCGCTTAATATATACAAAGTACGTACTTGATGAATCGTGATGTCAGATTATTAGCATCAAGTTATAATTTTCCGGTCAACCTTCAGTAGAGTACCTAATCTGTCACACATGAAAAAATGTTCCTTGATTTATCTAAAAATATCGTTGACATTCATTTGTTTTCAAAGAGATATAAATAATATTACATATAAATATTTTTAAATCACATTCTTTTTTGTATATATCTCATATAGTTACACATAAATAGAGGCTATGCTGCCTATACAGATAAAATACCAACTCAAAACAATATTAAAACACAGTCTGATTTTGACGATGGAGCAATAGTCAACCTCAAGCGACCTATTCGACATTATAATGAACCCACGTACTTATGGTGATGGATATAATAATAATATAGTAATAATATAGTAATACCACAGATGATACAATAATGAACAGGTGGGCTATTCAAATGTCGAGTATTTAATCTTATGTGCAGGAGGAAATTTTCGATCAATTAAAATAATATACCAAATGCTTGGAAGTTGGAAAAGAAAAAACATTTTATTTATTATCTATGTTGCTAAAAAGAGAAGCATCCCAAGAGTATGGATACAATCATTATATATTCTTCCATGAAAACGACATCAACGATCTTCATTGCCTACAAATAACGCACAATTACTATGATACTTATCTATGGATTTATTATTTTAGTAGCCGTTTTTCATAACTGTTTTATTTTCATCCGTCGTCACCGTATGACTCGATATTATTAGGACTAGTAATAAATACCATCCCTTTGAGCCTCGGAGGGATCTAACTACCTATTATACACCTACCCACGGTTATCTACTATTGTACCCACCCACGTCTTACATGTACAATATTCCACATAATAATAATTGTGTTTATAGGATCAGCGCGGTGACAATAATGATATTATGAACGCCGTGAACACGATAATAACACACTGTGGTAGACATTAGGCAATGGTATTAATTACAAAAATAATAAGTATATAAATAATAATAATAATAATAATAATAATAATAATAATAATAATAATAATAATATGATATTTCTGCTGCACCTACTGTAGTCGCGCGTAACCTGGTTACCTCGTCACTATCATAACAATAAAAAAAAAAACTATTTTGGCTATATTGCTCTACAAAAAAAAAAAATGAACTTTCTTACGATAATTAAAAAATAAATTCCTAACGAAATCAATAACTGTTTTTATAATTCACGAGCTTACTATTGTTGGTTACCTATCAATCGGTGAGCTAAAATTGAACGCGTTGCTATCTAAACTGAAAATGTTTTTTTAGCGACCGATTTGCTTTAGAATCTATCGCCATGACACCGACATCATATTATATAATTACAAGTAAAATTATTAATTAAATTATTCCAATTCGATGTATTATTATATTATTACCACTGAGGTCGGAGTCCATCCGACGACGCTGACGGTGCTGCGGTTGGTGCCCCTGTAACAGCGGTTGGACCGCGGCCACCAGCGTCTTGACGAGGGTGATGACGATCTTGAACCGGTGGCCGTGGACCGCGGCCCTCAGACACCGGACACGGAACGTCTGGACGAACGGCAGCGGCGCCGACGACCCGCGCGCCGTATCGGCCCATTCGGCGCGCACAAACACCGCCAGGTACGGGTCGTCGAATTCGTCGTTGTCGCTGTCGTCGCTGTCGCCGCGGCCAAAGTTCCTCGTCGCCTGGCCACCGTCGCCGACGTCGATCTGCGCGTCCACCGACACTACGCTGACGAAACGGCGGCCGGCGCTGTACGTCCGCAGAAACCGGCGCAACTCCCTGACGATGTCGGCCCGACCGACGGCCGGCCGACCGTTCAACGAGTCCATCGAGTAGTACCGCGAACGCTGGGTGAACATGTCGACCACCGATTCGGCGGACGCGTTCAGTCGGCCGTAGTAGTCGGCGGCGAACGATTTGCCGGCGTCCTGAGCGGCCACGTAATCCGACGGCAGTGCAAACATGTCGGTATCGGTACGATATTATTATTATTACGACGACCTCGATGCCGACGACGAAGGATATTTGATTATGGTTATGACTTATGAGTGACGACGGTGGCCGGATGCAATTATTATGATATATACCTCTTCGACTTCCGGACGGTCGCGTAGCTGTGCGAAAGCGTAAACTGAAGTTGACGGGTCGCCGCGGAGTGACGTGCTGGTGATGCTCGGCAGTGTAGACATTAAATCAACGGATATAGTACGATTGATGCGTTGTGATAATGTCTTACTCTATGGATAATACGTTCACCGGTCAACGTGTAACATCAAAACAGTGAAGGGTTGCCAACCGATGAATAAATAATCGTGGCCGGTGGACGTGTCTTGGGATTCGTCGGCTGAATCGATTCCAATCTATGGGCCGTTCATCGTGATCGCAAACGAAACTAAATTGAAAAATTATTTCATTCGTTGTCGAACAATTATCTACATGAGATTAAAAATCATGTGTTATTGAGTCAAAAGTTTCCTTTATTATCCCGAAAATAAAATGTCACTCAAATACTTAAATATTACTGTGTGACATAATATTATGTCAAGGGTGGATCCAAAGGGGAGTACTGGGGACAAGCTCCCCAATCACAAAAAAAAATATAACATCATTTTTCATTAATTATTAAAAATCAGCAAGCATCGCGTAAAAATATTTTTAATTTAAGTGCCCTCTCCGTTCAGTAACTACAGACATTTTTTTTTATATATAAACTGCCTCCGTGACCTGGGTTATTCTTAGCTTAATTACAATTATTAATTAATCATTTTACAATTTTACGATTTAAAGAAAACAATGAACATGTATAACCTAACAGTGAGAATGATACACATAAATACTCAATACAATGATGAATATCCAATACATAAATGTATTCCCCTATAGATATAAACATACTTTACCACAATATAATATTATTATTATAAGTATAGACTTGAAGTTACCTATGTTTACTTGGTACATATAATTTTAAATAATATAACTGTCACACTATATTTTATTCGTGTCCAAATTTCCCATGAGTATTCAACGAATGTTTAAGCTTGAATAAGTTGTTTTCGGCCCTAAGACCATTCAGTTAGGTATTTCACCACGTTAGGCCACATAACGTTTTGTTGTAAAATAACTTGAGTTTAAAATTATTTACGTTGTAGAAACCAAACATTTTATATTACCACTTTTAGCATACTCCGTTCATTATTTGCATACCAACATCAGCGTGGTCTACTTATTAGTGTGAGTAAATCCAGTCATTTCAGTTTTTATTAAATATCAATATATATGTAATATAGGTATTACAGGTGTAATTTTGAACACAATATATTCTACAAATACCTAAACCGACTTTTGTGTTTGTTTATTTCAACAAGTGTTACTTTAAAATAATTTACTGTTTATATTGTACTATTACTTGGAATATATTATAGGCAGTTGAGGATTTTCCTTTAGTTGGAAACTATTGTTTTTATTTAGTAGTTATTTGCTATGTTTCACAAAAACACGAAATTCCTATACCCTCCAGTGTATGTACCATACTGCGTAGTGATCAGTTTTCGTCTGCGGCAAAACACCAGTTCGTCACGCACACCGGCCCTATCCTCGGCATGAATACCGCTTGTAGTGGAGCCACGCCCTTCTGCACAAGTCGGCTTTTGAATTCGTTGCTGTCCCAAATAAAGTACATCAAGCAATATTATTTCTGTTTCAGTTCTAACTAACAACAGATATTTTATTTTACGAATAAATACATTTTTCTTTTTTCAGTAGGTAACTGATTCATTATCATTCCTCAATGTTTTTGTTATAAAGAAAGAGCAATTAATAAAGAGTTACCAACTATTATTTATGCGGCTTAATGAGTGATTGTATCCGCTAATAATATATTTAAAACATAATAATATGTATTGTAATTATCATTGGAAGTTGGCAATATATATTGTGTACATTGCACATCCACTCTATTATGTTAAGAGCTCGGGAATCAATGAATCTCGATAGACGATATTGATTTTTTCACTCAATGTGTCAGAGTGTTAAGATATTCGTCAGATGTGTCATCGTCGTTAAAATATTTATTAATGTCGGCGCACGAATCTACACTGCGGATGCAGCAGGTACCTATAATAACGATCGTACCCAAATCCATCCAGACGACTGATGATAACACAATAATGCCATAAGTGTAGAACAAACACCCACCGTTTCGAATGTCGGTTAAACCCAGACGTTAGTGCGTAACATGATTAGAGCTTAATGTATTTATGTATTATTGTTCTCATTTAGGTGTATATACCTATGTAGAAGGTGTTTATCGTTATAATACAAAAGGTTAGGTGTTGCACTTACGGTAGGTATACCACCTCACAAAATAATATTCCGCTGCAGGATTGTATAACATTAACGAACTTGTCGCGACGTCGAGTTCAAGTAGGTGGAAATTAATTTTTGAGTAGTTACCTACCTACCTACATGTATTATACCAACTACAACTTGTATGAGCAAACGCGCTTTGAAATATGTCGAAGGGTACAACACGTGCACTTAATAATAAACCATAGGCTGCGAAAAAATATCAATATATTTTAGATTTGATAGATGAAAAGCCAGTAGATAATAAAGGTAGAATAACGTGCAGGCGCAGTATTATAATATTGCATATTTCGTTTGAGTATTATGTACCCATGTATAATTATTATTATTTATTATTATTCGAAAAATTGTGAAAATGAGTACAAATATTAGCGGTTAGCACATTTTTTTATTCAATTAAACATTGCAAACCTTTACACTGCATGTTTAGACCAGTTGCAAACATTTATATTCAAGATAATAATTTCAAAAAGTTTGAACCAACAACTATTTGTACAGGACAATTATTATCATTATTTAGAAATAATAATCTATTATAGTTACATTTTATTATGATATGCGTTGTTGGGTGGCTTTAGAAAATTCTAGGAAAACTTTGTTAAAAAAAATCACACAATTAATTTTATAATATTTTAAATACTATAACACATGGTGTTGACATATTACTTAACGTTATGTATATTACCGAGGATTATCACTGAATAATAGTTTATAAGCCAATGGCACATATTATAATATGCGTGTTTTGGTTCGTAACCCTAAATTTGAGAGTCTGATTAGTCCGGTATGCGGTATTATTATATCATTTGGAGTTTCCTATCCAAACGTTTACATAAATCAAATTTCCTTATTGTTGTGGCACAAGTGTGTCCGTCAAGAATACTTAGCTTTAACTTATAGATTACTTTGTACAATATGGCTACCATATTATACATAGGTACACATATTACGGGAGTATTAAACTCAGAATGGACCAATAACACATTCCTGAAATTATTTAGTAATTATAAATGTAGGTAATTACAATATTGCCAAGCAATACGATTTTGTCTACTAATGATTTTTGGTATAACAACTTATCTAATCATAATTGGATATTTGTACCTAGGCGAAAAAGTGGAGAAATTATTCTAAATCCCACAAAAAGTATGACTAAATATTATTCACAATTCACCCAAGACTTAAGGGTATTAGAAAGAAATTAAAACCGTCCACTGTTCATGGTGACCTGCCTAACTGTAATATCTACAGAAGTTAATATATGTTATTAATTATTATATATATACATATAAACATTGTGATGTTTTAAGCACACTCATAATATTTTTATTCTTAAATTATCAATTCATTAATATATAGATTTTTGGAATTTTTAAATACACTTGAAGACCATTTTTCCAATCATTGAAAAGTTTGCTCCACTTATGGATGATCCTGAAACAGTAGAAATTGCAGTTTTTCAAATATTAACCTAACTTTTTAATTTTTAATTATTAAGACGATATTTTTTTGAGAATTTTTATGTATCTAAATCAAAATTCAAGCTAGTAGTTTTTGAGTTATGTAACTTTATGTTAAGGATAATATGTCTATGGTAATGCGTAAAGTAGACAAGGGGCTAAGACGATTTGAAAAAAATTAGAAAAAACGGTTGATTTATCAATATAAATAATTGTGTAAACATGATCTAAGTATAATAAATACTACATTTAACATTACATATAGTTTCTATTTTTATAAAATCAATTTTAAGGATTATTATCATTAGTGTAAGCATTTTAATAACTCAGAAAGCACTTAATAGAATTCCGATTTAGATACATCAACATTTTCAAAAAATCATCTGCTAAATAATTTTCAGTAAAAAAATACTAGAGACCTCATATGAAAAATAGAAGTTTGTAGCCCCACAAGATACTCCTTAATAGTAGTGCAAAAAATATCAGAAATTTGAAAATTCTACTTAAAGGTTTACTTAAAAACACTAAAATCCAGGATTTGAATAAATGCACAATTATTAAAGGCATGCTTTAAAAATCACCCTGTATGGCTGTATATTATTTTGTATTGTTCAGTTCTCTATTGAAAATTATTCAGTTTTCATCCAAAATTATAATTGATTACGTACACATAATACAGTATGGACAATTAATCATTTCACCGTATAATTAGATACCTTCCTAAAACAAATTTGTTTTAAAAACCTCGCGTTGCACAATATCACTGTGAATAATTGCTTATAGAATGTTTACATATGTAAATGATACGTAGTAGGTAAACACTAAAAACGATATATTTATGTCCTACACATAAGTTGTTTGTTTTTCTACATATAAATCGTTTGTTTTTATTTTAGCGTATTACACCGATGACCACTGTTGTACAAATGTGGACTATTACTCGGGAAAGGGGTTTTCAATGAAACAAGGTGCAAAGTATAAGACATTTCGCAGGCAACAGCTGCACATATTATTATCACATAATATTATAATACCTATTCACGCCCTACCAATAACAGTGCACTTTATATACCTATGCATAACGAGGGGAAAAAATTGTCCGTATGAGGTGTTTTATTGGCTAGTTTAAATTTTACGTCTGTCGATAAAACATTTACCCCACAGATATACCTATACTTGGCTTCGACCGAAGAACGGTTGTGTGCGTCTCGGTTTCGCCATTAACAAGTCGGAAATGCAAACAAACTTTGGTTGTGGTGGACCATTTATCTTGAGATTAAATTAATTGCTTCGTTTCTAATACAAAATAATCCATCAAAGTGCATTATTAATACTATAATAGTTTGAACAGCACGTATACAAACTGTATATCGTTAAATATTAATTAAAAACGATAAATCAAACTTTTACATATAGAAGCGTACATTTTGTATTGTTAGGTTATATGTTAAAATAAAACACTGTTGTAATTATTGTAATTTTTAATTAGTAAAATTCCGTATTACTTGTGAGTTTGAATTAACTAAACAATATATAACAATAAAAAATATGGGCATCTACTTGAAGTTTGTATTATTTTATTATTAAAACTGTTATAGTAGACACTTGAATGGTTGGTTAAAAATAGTATCCATGTTCCATATTATTATAATCCAGCAAGTTTAAAACCATATACTTAAGTTTGTTTTCTTTATTTTTTTAAAAATCAACAAAAAAAGAACCATTATATCATATCAACTCGAGATTTTACTGTCGTGTTATAAATTATAATAACTTATTTTCGAGGATTTGGGAAATTAATTTTTTTTATTAGTATTGAGCATTAACTTAAAAAGTAATTGTAAGTTCTTTGAGTTGCGAAATAGCTAAGAAGCTTGAGATTATCATAAAAAAAAAAAACGTTAAAACAAAAGTTTGAACTTAAGTGTTTTATAAAGAAAATTCGGGTTTTTATTCAAAAAACATACAACGAAAAAGGTTTCGTAAATATTGGTTGGATTATAAAGTAATTGTCGAACACCTCTACCACAAAAATATAAACGTAAATATTTTTTATTCCAAGTGCTTAAGATTTATTTTCATCGTGTAGGTATAGATTAATTAAAATCGAATTAAACGTAACGGTAAATATTCGTTCAGAGGTTTTCGGTTATTTTATTTTTATTTTTATTTAATACTTCAGTGTAAAAGCGTCTAATCATGAATTATAAATAAACATTTGTCGTGATTCATGTTGGGAAACACGATTTGCAAATACCCACACATTTTGTTTGACTTGTTAAATTATTGCGAAAAACGTAAAGTGTACAGTATTTTGGAAAACAATTATGTTTTATTACAACGGTCAGAGAAAACATCGAATAGTTCCGACGTCAATTAAAACCAAAAATAAATCTATTCAGTTTATTACACTTTAACTACTTGTAGTAGACAATATAGTTATTAACCTAATGACGACAATATTATGTGTACGCTAAAACGTCAAACATCTATAATATTGTACTATACTGTTATTAGTTATAGTTTCGCTTTTAATTTCATTGTAGGTTAAACCTCTCAAAAATAGACAACCATTATACTTACCCAAAATAATATAATATTATCATGATGACAATGTAATATTATTCTTAAAGAAATGTCTGTGCTAGAGTGGAAAGGCCTCGAGCCAAGATCTCGAGCCTCTGTGCAGGTACAGGTACAATTAATGAGAATAAACGAAATGTCAAGTGCGTCGGCAGTCGCATATTGATATTTCCGATTACCCGTCCCTCGTGTATACATAAAATATGTATCTTACTTCTTAAATTCACGAGTGGCGTTTGCAAGTTTTAAATTTTAATTAACGGCACTAACGTGGTTCTTTGTGTACCTGCCTATACCGTATGGGACGACTGCGATACGAAATAATGTTATTATGATGGCGTAACTCCACGGAAATTAAAAGTAATTTAAAATAGTTTTGTTAGGTGGTAAAAATGTCGAACTACGTTTAAAACGCCTAAATGTATGTGTGTGTGTCACTGTATACAGAGGGTAGATATGAACGCAACTATACTATTAGGAAGAACTTGAGAGTCAAGTCATATATTATGTACAATATGTCTTAAGATATATTATGCTGCCTTACAGAGTGAGTATACGTTTTTACCTATTGCAGATTTTATAATATATTGATCTGAAGTCACGATGCAGATGGGTCCCATAATTTCCTCTGCGTGCAAGTCGTAAACCACCTGCAGCATAGGATAATATCAGTATTTATCATAATATTATATAGTATAAGAAAGGGCGAGAAATCTAAATTCGTAAAAATAAATGTAATATCAGTGAAATTCACAGTATGTTAATTATAAGTAGCAATCGATTTTATATGCTTTTTAATAGACACCGGATTAGTCAATAAAAAATCATTGAAAATTTATTTTATTTATCAAATTCCTTGATAAATTGAATACAATTTTTTTTCCTACTATATTCACTATAGATACGTCACAATTTTTGTATTCAACTGCAGAGCTTTTCTTTGAATCACTTTTGGAATGCATTGATTTATCGCCCATTTCACTCGTGTGGTAGCACTATATTTTTATATTGATATTTTGGATTATTTTACGTGTGGAGCCTCCACGCGGGGGTTCTATAATTAAGGGTTAGTGTTTACAACCCTCACCCTATATGATGGCCATAGTTTACTTGAAATTTCGATAGATATATACGAGCCTCCAACATATTGCATCTACGGGTATTAACGGTTATACTTAAGGAGTGAAACATGGTAAGAAAACGTGTTCCTTTTTTAAACCCTTAATTTACATTTAATATATGCACAAAAAAATCTCTAGCAAAATATTGATCATAAAAATTGGTTTTTTCCAAAGTGTATTACTGTTTGTATATAAATAAATTATTATTAAGTTAATATTAATTAAGATAGGCATTTAATTAAATATATTCTCCAGAAGTTCGGCTATTCAATTAATTGTTAATTATAATCTAACTTCACGAAATCAAAATCAAAATAATATGTTTCGTTGAAATGTGATTCAATATAGATTGATCGGATATCGGAAGTGAAGTAACGTTTGATGAATTATATTTCCAATTGCATGTAATGGAAAACAAATTATCATACTAAACTTATTTTCAAATAACATAATTATAAATAACACCGATCTACCTCTCCCTCTAAATTATACATTTTAATTTAACCAAACCCAAGAGAAATAATCGAGGTACATGCTCATTATATTACGATGTGAGGCCGCAAAATTAAATTTCGTAACTAGCAGGTAAAAAGTCATTGATACAAGTATAAAAACATTATTTCATTTTATTTTAAATGTTTTACCCCATCGTGTTACAATCATACGGAAAATAGCTATAAGAAGATTAGAGGTAAAAGGTAAAGAATTTGGCCGAAGGATTACAGTCACTTGCCAAATCAACGTCAACGTGCTTTTTATAAGTCTCGGTAGGATAGCAGGCTGGTTCATTTTTTATCACCACGCTGGCGCGGCTTAACGTACAAAAGTTTAAAATATATTATGTTAAAAAAACGCATTAATTTCGATATTAAAATAATTTTGTGTTTCTCGTTCAATATAATAGATTTTTTATTTTACCCCCGTAATAAAATATGAAATATATTTTTTTCTTTTTTGAAACATTAATTAAAATTAATTAAAATATAGATACAAAATTACAGTGATCCACAACTATTTACCCACACTAAGACATATTCCATTTGAACCGATACTTGAATTATTTTTTCTAAAAACAATTAATATAATAATATTATGTTTAATTTTTTAAATCTGCAATCATTTTTCAACTGTTTGGATGAATTTTATTTTATTTTTCAATAAAACATTAACGTTAAAATATAGATACAAAATAACAGAAATTCATCACCATATTTTACCCACGCTAAGACATGTTCCATTTTAACCGATATTTGAAGTATTTGTTTACGAAAAATCATCCGAATTTATCAACTTATTGATTGGTTATAATGACTAATAAGTTTATGCACGTCGGTGGGTCACATTGCATACATTGTGTGGGCACTGTTTACGGGTGAGCATAATAATATTATTATTGGTGTGACGACGTCCATTTAAGAAACTCCGTTAACGACATTGAAAAAAAAAACCACTTGAGGGTTTCGGTATTTTATTACTCCGCTGATTTTAGCGCCATTGTTGTCGTCGTTCATCACGCTCACGTATACCAGCAACTATACACAATTTTTATTTGTATTCCCTCTTTGTATACAGATTTGTTTTCAGTGGCTATAGGTATATAAATCACTAAGTATTATTTCGAAAACAAATCTTCTACATAAAACATTTCCATCGCCGTAATTACAACCTGCTATTCAAACGAATCCCAGGGAGAATTGACTTACGGCAGAGAGATTTGAGCAATTAGCATACGGTTTAGAAAATAAACGACGAAATGAGTGATTGGAGTTTCATCAATACAAATATTATTCAATATTATAATATAATTCAACAGCAAAAATAAGTAGTAATCGTTTAGTTGAAATACGTTTTTACAATAATGTAAAAATGATAATAACATTATGTACCTATTGCATATTATTTGCTTGTGTTCTAATTGGTCCAGAAATTAATTGTCGATAGTAATATATTATGATTGATAAATATTATAAACGATATTATGTCGATATAAACGATACATTTAATAGCTCATACTAAATTTATAATAGACACAAATAGGTCAAGTATATTATGGTCGCATTCAAACCACGTACCTGCGGGTGTATATTATGTGTAATATAATCAAATACTAGGTATTAATTTAACACTTTTGTTATATAAGTATTATGCACAGTACGTCAATACCTAATCGTTTTCGTTTCTATTACGCCGTTTCAAATACAAGTCAATCAACAACTTATATTAATTCTGGTCGAGTGGCACTGGTGGAAGTGAGTAGAGACAAAGGAAAACGCATGTGTAACTGACAGTTGTACACAAATACGCATTGGTGAAAAACAATTGGAAAATCCAAAAGAATTTCAATCGTTGTTTTAGTGTACAAAAAATAACACACATCAACACAAATACCTACACAAAAAATATAGGTATAGGTGATTTTAATCTTAGTCGATTCAGACGATTTGTATAACCAAATATTTTACTACTTTTATAATAGGTACTGATTTTCTTGATGTTATAATTTCTGAGATAAATGTTTTTATTAACAGTTTATGCTTGGAACTAAAATATTTTATTTATGTCGTATAAATTAAAAAATTAAAAGAGGCATGGAGTAGAATTTTTCAACTTTAAATTTATGCTGATAAAATTACTATGAGTATTGAAAACTGAACAGCCTATTAAACATAACCACTATATATGTAGGTAAAACTGAAACATATTATGTAAATTATAGATGTAATTAGTGCGTGAAAAAATATTGACTATACATTTTATAAAAGGGTTCTAGATGGACGTATAAATAGGGGATATTAATAATTTATACAAATTGTAACATTCAAACATTTACCTTGAGAGTTATGACTTAAGTGAAAATTGATTTATTTGAAAAATATTTCTTCAACAGTCGAGAACTAACATTACCGTTTTTTACATTTTTTTCAAACACTTAACTACTCAAAAAATTTAAGTCACCGTTAAATACTATCTGTATTCAATTTTATATTTATGGAAGTTGTGATTAATGAGAATGTTTGTTTTACTGATTTGAATTATTTGAAAAAAAACATGTCACATTATTGTAGAACCATTGGATTGTTCGCATTATTTGTATTTAACTATATAAGTTATCATTTTTACAACCAATCTATTATAGTTTATTTATTATCAATCTATCGTTATATTCTATTTAATACATATTTATTTCAAACAACGTTTTAGGTTTTAAAATTAAATTTGTAAATAATGATAATTTATTAGTCTGTAGGACTACCACATTTTGTTTATTAAAATATATTTTATAAGTTTTATTATTCTTATGAATATTTTAAAACTGTATTAAAAATAAGTTTGGGATTTATCCACTCAACAATCTTCAAACTTGATAATTTTTCGTTTTCTATACATTTTTTAAATAGTTACCTTTTATACTTAAATAACCTAGTTAAATTAATAATAAAATTATTTATAAATATTATGTGAATACTACATTTAAATTGCACTTCTTCGCTCTTTTTCATCTCCAATCATATTCTTGTACTGTCATCTTCATCTAAAGTTTTAAAATAATTGAAAAACTTCAGAAGAAGTTGATTGGCGTTAAATTAATTAAAGAACGACTAGGTATTTTTATCTAAATAATTGTATGTATTATTTTACACTGATTAATCAACTATTCAGATTATTTTATCAGTGATCGAAAAATATTTATTTCACTATAAAAATTAAATCTTTTCAAAGTACGATATTTGAAAATTGAAAATAATAATTTACTATTATATGTCATACATGTTTAATCACAGATAAACCCCCAATAAGAGAGTTTAATTATTTATGTTACTAAGTATATTATTATTAATGCTTTCAGTACTTGTTTTATATTGTAACTAACGAAACTCAAACGATGATTGTGTTCATTTTAATTTTAAACTGGTCGGCTATATCCTAAGTATACTACATATTTTATGAATACGAATAGGTATGGATTTTGTCTATTACTACAATATCTATGTCCTATGCAGATTCGATCGTACAAAAATCGCCAATCGGTGTTAAAATTGTTGCGACATAAATGTCGAAACGGTTGTATTTATGCCACAATCATATTGTTATTGAAATGGTACATATATATTCTGTACTTAAAGTTCAACAAAATGCCCTTTAATCGACATGCATTTCACTGACTTAAGCGATTCAGCGTGTACGTTACTGTAGTATTAAAGGCTCTATGTCTGAGTGGTGCGTGGGAGATCAATTCTCTAAAAGTAATTAATCTAACCAGATCAATAACATATTTTCAGCTTTAGTGAGCTTTGGTTACTCAATAATTGTAGAGTTTTTATAATCAATTAATAATAATTGCACATTATCCCTGTCTTAGGGTTCATTAAACGTACCTTCTGTGATTTTCATGTTCCCCTGTGTTTAAAAGTATTGCACTGTGCACTTGTAAAAATACCACTTGCATTTGGTAAGATATCATTATGGAATCCTAATCAAATGTATTTGATTAATAAGCTAGACAATTTTCAGATAAGTCTCTTACGTTTTTATGACTTTAAACCCAAATTTTTATCCAACGATACTTTTTGATTTTCACTTTTTACTGTGCCCTTAGCTCTTGAGGTGTTACTATTTATTGATTTATAGCAATAAATAATCTATTATTTTTATTATTACTTAACACAGGAAACCAACGATTTCCAAGTTAACCAATTTTATTTTTTTAAATAAATGCAATGTTGACGATATTAAAAATATTTATATATATATTTACGTAAAATACGTTGAGCATATTTTAATTGATAGCATAATATAACTAAATATTCGAAAACACTAATTTATTTAATGATTTATAGGTAAATGGTTTGGAAATAATGGGATTTAGCATACTAAACATAATTTTGTTTTTGATAATATATGTGAACTATAAAGCACCATATGTCTCCAATACACGAGAATATAGTTTAGTGAATGCTAAAGACCAAACATCTGATGCTGGCCGTTGTTGTGGCATTGAACCAATTTCGAAAATTACTGAAATGAACGCTCAATCAATGCAGTTGTAAAATAAAGTCTGAGGAGAGATGAGAGATTGTCACGTCACACTCCCTTAAAATCTGTTTCTATTAGTCAAATTTATTATTTGCCACTTGGCATGTGTTGTAAAGTAGATTATAATAATGGGTACGAACGAAAGATAATATGATAAAAATATTTTCTCGTGCGCTCAGAAGGGTTCAGCAGCTGTTTACCTGGTGGAAAACGTTTAATCACGTCGCATCTGTTCCCGAATACGTTTACCAGAATATTATGCGCAAATGCGTAATAAATAATAATACTATATTATCGTTCGCACCATAATACAAAATATACCTAAGCTGTAATACAGTATAATTTATTTATTTAACGGTAGAAAATTTCCAAGGATTGAAAATGAGAGAACCGCGTTCGATCTAAAAGCTAGCGATCTCAGCTGAATCCCCCCTAGGTCGTATTTCCACATCATCTAACTTCCATCGATATTCCAATTATTTTGTTCTCAAAAAACAGTAAAAATCCATCAAAATAGATGCTTCCCTTCAACGTAGCACAGCAATTTCTTCTATTACCCAGACGTGGAACACGATGATTAAAGTAATTGTCCCTCTAAAATGTAATTTCAATTATTTAATTTTGGAATTTATTGTTTTATTAATATATAATATTATATGATTTGTATTTAGTAATTTTATGTTCATTTTCGATGATTTCCAATGATTTCCAATAATTTTCTCTGCAGGTATATCTAACATTTCTCATCACATATCACTCCTCTCTTGAAACCAAATATGACTACACCCACATCATGTCCAGTGTGTATTTATTTCACTAGTTAATCTAAAGTATTTGATAAAATAAAATATATTCAGTACAATAATACTTTTTATAACTTAAAAATTATATTTTTCTTTATATTGTGTTACTCTAACGGTGTTAAGTCTTTCGCCACGTGGTCAGCTTAGGCTTCTGAATACATTTTACAGTATACTATTATATTATATACACTTCGGTCTAAAGCATCGTTTGATTGGATTACAGAATAATATAACTATAGAATAAAATATATTGTAGAACTTCCGTATTACAGTAGTAACAAAAAAAAAAATTAAAACTTCTTTCTTTGATTATGGTTTTATACCTGTAACATTTAAAAAACAAGGCAATTGTAATACAAATGTATATAAAAAAATTACAGTTTTAAGTACTCAAGGTATTATAACAAGTAACAACTCTAAACATATTGTCACTCTAAATTCTCTAAACAATAAAAGGCACAAGCTATGATTAATTGCTATGCAGGAGATTTCGACGCCAGTCACTCTTGCGCAAATCAATAATTATAAATTATAATTATTATTAATCAGCGGAATCTCGATAACACGATTTTTTTCTTGTCGCTTGAAGTGTTTTCGGGTTGTGTTTGGACTGTTTGGAGGATAGCTTTTTAGGCGACTCCTCGAGAAATACGTAAGTCTCACATATTCATATTAATTATTTCACTTGATATTCGATAGTACGTATAATAATAGCCTGCAGTTACCACTCACCAGGTCGAATGACGTATACACGTCTTACACCTCGCTTAATAACAACGGGTTAATTATAATATCGATGAGAAAAAAATATATAAATATATATAGATTGTCAAATAGCGGTATACACGTTCGTACAGATGGAATAGATTTTTTGTGTTTTTTTTTTTTTGAAGAATCATAATATTAATCGTGCAATAACAAAAACGTATGTTCGTATGTCTAGATGAGATCGACTCCCGTTGTCAGATACTCAGATTACTAACACCGTCATCCGCGCCCGCAATACGTGATCTTGGACTTCGGACAAAACTAGACTTGACGTTTCAAACGACGATTAATCGCTTCGTTTAGTATAATAATAAAATAGCGATTTTACAAACGGCTCGTGCGTAATCGTGATGAGACGAAGACGTCAGACACTCGTTTTTTGTGCCTGTATATGACGCAGCCGTTAACTGCACGTGTACCGTGTATAATAATATGACCTGTTGGTCTCGGGCCAAACGGCCAACAGATAAATGTTTATTATTTTCACTCTTCGAACCGTGCAAACGCCGATAATGAACGAAAATATTTATTTTCGTCATTTTACTATACGTGCGTAGGTACTATACATGACGCGTGTATCTCTGCAATTGCGGGCGGAGGGAGACGATACGACGGCCCGAGACGATGTTTATATTTAAGTTGTCGCAATGTCACTATAGTGGGTACCTGCACTGGGTTAGAGGTGTTTTAACAAGACTATTTTCGTGTTATAATACGAATGACTATACAAGTGAATAGACGATTGACGATGTATCCACGAATAATTATAAATAATTAGATATATATATTATATATATATCATACTTTTGAGAACGTCTACAAAAAAATTATATATAAATGTATACATATTGACAGTTATAAACATTTTTAAATTAGTATAATTATTTCATGGACAGATGTATAAAAAATATCACTGTGCATTTTCGTAGCTTGTGAATATAAGAATGTATGGGACCACATAATGGAATATTCAAAAGATTTATATATTGAATTAAACATGGTATAGATACACTTGAATAGGAATAGAAGATTGTAACAAATGCGGTTTACATATAACTACAGTATAGTGTGGTGTTTATACGTGCATATATTGGCCATTAACCGGGCTGAATACATTTGTGGCTAGTCGAGACATAAATCGTAAAATAGAACAAAGCAATGTTGTCATATAAACAGTATAAATTAAATGGCAATGGACGATTAAAATATAATATTTCGATATCCTACGTGTTCGAGTAAAATTGGACGGTACAAAAATAATTATATAATAATATATATATATATATATATTTATATCCATTGTTAAATATTAACTTAAATCATAAATACTATTCAAGTTTAACAAATAGTGGAAATCATTACTTTACAAACATAAATGATTCAGTCGATAAATTAAAGTCATTATTTTCGATTAAAACTGTAAAAACTAAAATCGAGTGAAATAAAAAATTTATTTTTAAAACTTTTATAAATTGTTGTAATATTTATATTATGTTATGAAAGTACTTGCAGTATTAATTTTTAATTTAATTCCACGGAAGTGTATGTAGGTACTTCTAAAGTGGTTTATAAAAAAAATGTATATACTTTTTGTTTAAATCCAATAAACGCCTTCAGCTGTTTAAAAAAAGAGTATATTTGTACAAGATTTAACATTGAACGCGTAAAAAAAAATTGCATTAAGTTAAAAAAAGTAAGTACTGAAAATGTTTTCTCAATGCTATGGTTTATATTATTTTACCAACAAAATAAATATAATTTGTACTTTTACATTTATTATGCATGTTTTTATGTACCTTTTTATATGGTATAAGTTATAAGTTTATAACTAATAAAATATCTCGTCTTGGTGATGTGTTTCATTTTATAATAAGAATGACATTTACCAAATCCATATTATCCTATTCACTATTGTAATATAATATGATAATTTTTCCTTACCACAATTTATAATCTCATCGCTAATCCCAAGATGTATTTAAAGTCTATACCTCTTTTTGAAAATAAATTATGTTCTGTCCATAAGATACTTGTATAATGTGTTCCCATCAAAAATCGATTAGCTACCTACATTCAAATTAAAAAAACACATAATACTAGTATGAGTCATATATTATTAAATATAAAATGCTGATTAATTGTATCGATCTGAAAGGTTAACATTTAATCAAATAATTCAAATAATGTTCGTAAAATATAGTTATATTGTCTTGAGCCAAAATTGTACTACCTACGTAGTTAATCCGTTAAATTACGACCCTATAATCCAGGATAATTAACATTTAAACTTTAGTTTGTATCTATTAATGCTTTTATCACAGCCTTCTGTTTGTGAAAAACTTCTTTTATGACTTCAACATTGTTAGCTATGTAATTTATGTATATATATAATATAATATGATGCAGGTCCATACAGAGTAATTTAGTTTTAAAAAAAGTCTCAGAATACAATGGCATTATATTTACTTCACCTAATGAAACTGTAGAAATATTTTTTGTTTACCACAAAGAGTTTAAAAAAAAAACACATTCCGTTTTAAATGCAATACGCCCTCAGTCTCTTAGTTGCTATCTCTCGGAATCGAGATGCAGTATTTATAGAACGCATATGTTTAATGAATTTATCTGAATCTTATCTTCGGTTTTATCTGATAAAATCATTAATCATGAAAACTAATAATATTATTATTCACTGGCTAAGTTCACTATCCACTAGGTATCAAGCCAGTGATTTCCGACCAACCGAGTGTGGTAAAAATCAGATTATAAAATAATACAGTTAACGGAAACATAAGGTATTTTTAAAACTTTTTTGTGCCAAAATAGGGTCACTAGTGGTAATTGTTTCCGTGATAACAAAAAACAACCTTTCTAATGTTCGTGATTTTTTATCATCACAGCAAAAGCTATATTGTTCAGGTGTCACGTAAGAATGTTTAATGACGGTAAAGCAATACGAATAAAATAATAAAATAGAATTAGTCAGAATGACGTCGACGATCGACGAGTCATGCATAAAATTTGACCGCTTCCGTGAACTTTATTATATTAAAGTATTTTCATGTATGTGAGCAGGTATGGTCGGATTTAGGGTGGCTTGCCGAAGTGTCAACACGGAATGTATTGAACTATCCACGGTAACGGGTGGGGAGGAGGGTCAGGAAGTCTAAACTGCTTGGATTTTTTAAGCTTTTTATAGTCAAAACAACAACCACTGCGATATAAAAAAAATACATATTATACGTACCTATATCACAAAATCCAATTAAATCAAGTGGTTGGTTACCCCCCAGGAAACCCGCTTGCGCATAATATGAACTTCTAAGAAGTCTGCTGCATTATAATAATAATATGAGATTACCATGATACACATCTGAATAGTTATGGCCGACATTTTCTCATTCGATTCACAATTCGTTTCGATAGATTTAAATACTGTAATGCAGTTAAGTAGATACTTGCGACTGATTTGACAGTACTTTTTGGTCGTGCCACTGCATAACACTATTATACAGTGAACTGTTTGAAATGACCATAACCTTTAATATTATTCAATATTATTTATAATATATTTCACAAACAAAAATTGACAGAAATTTACTTTTGTAATCACGGATTGCTAGATTAACACTATTATTAATGAAAGATCACATTTATGCGATATCTTTACTGATTTTCTTATTTTGACTTTATTAATCTATATTTAAGTTATACATTGTTGTAAGTTCCGTCAGAAACCTATCAATTGAATTCATATCTACTAACATACCAATGTATTATTTTAATTAGCCCCATAAAGTCATAAAGTTGGTGAGACAATCATATTAAACACATAATATGATGTATAACAATTTTGTCGATAGTTTGTTAGACATTGTTGGATTATTCCCCGATTTTATTAGACGATAATTTCACTGGTAGAGCTTTTTTTAAGTTTGTGCAGCAGCAATTTCAGACGAAAACTCGTAAAGTCGTAAAAACATAATAGGTATAATAATCATTATTAGTGTTTATAGTAATACCTTCTGTAAATTAATAAATGTTTGTAATTCAAAAAATGTTAATCGTAGGAACTTAAAACTTTTCGCCATCGCGTATTCTTATTTACTTTACAAAATTACATTAAAAAAATTGTTTGGACTAATTTATTTTAGCTATTTATTATTCTACTAACCTATATTCAAGCCATTTTAAGATAAGTATTTAATGACTTAGGACTGCATATTTTAATAACAGTAACAAGAGATTTACTGATAGAATATGACAATAATTATTAATACTGTATGATGTTTCTGGTAAAAAGTAGTTCAACGTACAATTAGTAACAACCAGTAACAATAGAAATAAATTGTAAAATATTGATAAAAATAAAGGCTGAGACCGTCTCTATTCCGAATCATATACAATGATTTATCATTGAATTCGAATTTAGTTTGCCCATTACAGTAAACTACTCATTATACACTATAACGACTTATCTTTTTTTCTTGTTTTACTTTTTACTATATACTTGTACTATAACAAATAAAATAATACTATTTATAAATAATAGTATAGTAAAATCTATATTTTATTTATTAAATAATTATTTATTTAGTTATTTGATAATTTTTCGCCACGAGAGATAGTGCTAAAAATTAATGCATTGGTAAGATTCGCTAATATTATGTTGTAATATTAACTTTTAAATGTATATCATACTATGCAATAATTTTCTAATGCATTATTCAGTCTAAATAAATATTATAAATAATAATATGTACCTATGTATTGTGGATGTCTATAAAAATTGAATGAATAACTGGTGCGTATCGTAAGGTATAACATAAAAATATTATAATCAATTAAATATAATAACATTTTATTAGATGATACAATCGAGCAAAGTATTTTTCTTAAAAAAATGATAAGTTATAATCTTAAAATCAATTTATGGTAGGTTCCTATACACAAAAATATTCCAACCGTAAAATAAAACCATCTGTAATATAAGATTAGACTTTTGTCATAACAATATTGAAAGAGTTATTATCAAAAGAATAACTTTTTTATTTGTTGAATTTGTCAAGAATATTATATAACTTGTATACAATTGCGTTTATTTTTAAAATATTGTAGGACTTTTAATTACAAAATATTTTACTTAATGCAATTACCCAGGTACCTAATTCAGCTGAAAAAATGTGCAATAATAACGATGCTTATGAGTTTGAGAGGTTATTAAAATATATATTTTTTTGTCTTTGTGTTTATCAGTTCATTTTTTAGTACAAAGCAAAAAGTTATTTAAAAAAAATATTGTTATTAAACTTTGCAAGCTATGGTTGACAAAATTTAAAAATATTATTTACAACTTAAACTCAATATAGGTACTTAACAGATAAATATAAATGTAATTTCATAATACTATGTGATATAGTATAAATGTAATATACTAAAATATATAAGTAATATAATATACTATGTTTATAGTTTAAATCTAATTTACATGTTTTTATGGTTAAAAATAATTTAAACAGTATTAAACACCAAAATTGAAAATACAATAATTTATTTTTATTTTCAACTATTTGTTTATACGGTGTAGATAAATTATACATTTGCTTTAAAGTTTATGAATAAAGGTGAATTTCTTTCGAAAAAAAAACTTAGAAAACACTTATAAAATCCGTGTAAATAGTACTGTACTGGATAGTGATAGTAAGTACACATTAATACATTATCATTCGTTTCGTTTCGTTTCGTTTCTGGGATAACAACGGTACCTACCTTTGACAAAACTATTGTACGAAATCGAATTATCATCATCAGGAATTGGCCACTCTCTCTATATCTCTACTCTACCACATATTTCTCTCGGTCGTCTTGATGTCCCATTAAATTGTATAATACGAAAACGCGATCCCATTTGGTCTGAGGACTCGCATTCGACGTAATAGAAAGGCCGAACAGACTCGAATTACTCAACTCTCGATGTTTTATGGTTAAGCTAATCAGCAATCTGTTTGTGTGTGTTTTCCTACACATACCTCTATACATATAAACCAGCTGGCGTAGGTATAAGTTAACTTATATATATATGTGTGTGTGTGTGTGTGTATAAACGTATAGGTACATACTTCTACCCAGACTAATGGGTTAGTAAAGTCAATTTGCTATTCGCTTGAATCCGGCGTATAATGAAGACGTGACCAAGTTTGATAAAATAAAATTTTTGAGGCGGAGACGTTCGACTTACAACTACTCATTCAGTGGAAAGGACGACGATTGCTGCAGGAACCTACCCATACAGTGCAGTGTAATATTTTATTGCGGTATTAGCGTTCGAACACGGTAACGGTTCGATGCGCTTTTCGAAATTACTCTATAATAATATACATAATATATAATATAGAGCTACGCGTCCCAATAATTATTTAACGATAAACTATTTCAGCCGCGCAGTTGTGGGCGGCCCAAGTATATGGTATAACGATCGTTACGCCGAATTACAATTTAAAGCGTTCGATTAAACCACTCGAGAGTGAATGCAATATTTTTGGGAACCGGTATAATAAAAGTATACCTTTGAATATTAAACACGAAATATTGCAATGCATCCATCGACGTGATTTATACCACTGTACGCAATATCGCGGTTTAATTATCACAGCGGCTGTTGTTTACGAGCTTACGACGTGACACAATACGCATATAATATTATACATTTATAGATTCTACGCAGGATAACGGAAAACCTATCCCAGCTGATAATGTATGCGGATTTAGAGTTCCGCGATATTACACATAATGGTTTTCTCTAAACAATTTTAAACTTAGATCGGGCGTCAGTATAAAATATTATCTTCTGGTTACTATTGTAGCGGGTCCCCTGGTAAATATTACAACGACATGTTATGTACTATTCGTTTCTTTTCCAGGACTTAGACCTCAGTCAATTCACATGTACGTACAATATTATTGCAACAATATGGCCGAGGTGAATTTAAAATGTTTTGTTCAAATAAACGGTGGTTCAAACAATAATTCACGTGATCCACTGCTGACGGCTGAGGCGATTAGAAAACCTGTATATATATGTATAAACTTTTGGACCGAAATTTCACATAGATAACACTTGCACAGTTGTACTATAATACTGCAGTTGCACCACAGTATATTCGAATGTAAGCCCACTGCGGCTGAGAAAATTACTTCCCACACACTTGTTGTCAAATGGCTCGCAAACCATTCGTACGCCTTTAGACACATATTTTGTTCATTCTGTATTGTATTTGAATCTGGTTTTGTGCAAGAATCGCACTTAGCTATATGTTGTGTCTTGTATTAGTACACAAATAACAATATAAGTAAAAGGTGTAATAATCCTACTGCTGTCGCATTCTTTTCTTGTGTTTAAAATTACATTATTTTGTAGAATTTACAGTGCTAGCTGAAAATACGATAGACGGATAAAAACCGTACAACGTTACTCGATAAAGTTTTCTAATGATCTAGGAAAATCTATAATTATTTTTATTCCATCCATAATTAATATGTTTTTGTCAACAAATGATTAACAGTCACGACAACGAAAACCTCACGAAAATTCAGTTGAAAACATTTTTAAGAGTATCCCTGCAAAAACATACGCGTATGTTAAATAATAGCCTGGAAAAATGCAACACGTACGTCGTTTGCTAAATGCAATAAAACTTATGCTGTATCGCCGTTATTATAATTTATAACGTATTATAGTGTATCTACCTATGGATTTCGACATATTTTAAATTCTGATGGGCGATGAATTTATTTATTTCACAGTGATGCGTGTATCTTTTTTGTGTGTGTGTGCCTGTCGTCACCTTTTATAGCCGTAAAAATGCTTTGATTTTCTACTTCAGCATATTTTTTCGTCGGAAAGTGAATATAGTTTGTTCCTACTTTAGGGGGTCAAACGTTTTTTCCCTTTAGTAGTTTCCATAAGCGTAAGGAAAAACAGAAAAAAAAATAAGAAAAACATGAATTTTCACGCAAATCTAATTTTTAACATAATTTGAAACGAATAATCACAGGCACATTTTATTTTCACCAAATGCATATTGAATCATTTTTCACTCTAATTTTTTAGAATTAAAAATAATTATGTTCAATTTATATAGCTTACAATCGAAAATTTAAAACAATAGGTTTCTCATTAGTAGCTCATACTGCAACCAAAATGACTGAAAAATATAAAAATACAGGGTCTTTATTCATTATATTTTAAGTTCAAATTTGGACAAACTTAGATATTTAATCGAAAGATAACTATTTTAGTTATTTTGTCGTAAAAATAAATTAATCGTGGGTAATTGTAACTCTTAAAGTACTTTTTTGGGCACAGATACATTTCAAAATGTAATGTTGTCGGCAATAAATTACTTTAATAACAATAATATCATAAAATATTCTGAGTAATATTGGCTGACAGACGGTCTTCACTCAGAATCGTTTTTCGTATGCAATGATTTATCATTGAATTCAAATTTAACACATACATTACAGTGACCCAGTCGACACCTACTGTACAACAGAGCAGTACTCACTTGCCCACCTTTTTTCATATCAATCCTAATAACGCTGTTTTTCTCCGAACAATTTATGATCTCATTTATTATGTATTATAAATAATTCGTGTTTATTTTCCACATTTGTCAATTTTAAGCACTAATATTTGTCTATAAAACTCAATATTTTATTTATAGTTGATGTAGAAAAATGTACTAAAATAGAAAACACACTTCACTAGTGCATTTTAAAATAATATATTATTTATTTATTGGAATTAATATTCAAAATGCATTAAAGCGAAGATGTTTCAAACATTTGTTTAAAATTCAATGCTTGATTAAAAAATGGAATTTTATTGGTTTTTATTTATTACTCGTCGTTAAACATTGTAAATAATCAATATGAGCATATCAACGTGTACCTCAGATATGTACAATATTATTATCCCATTAATTTGCCACTTTTTCTAGAATAAGTTGTAAGCTAATATTATAATCGTAGATTGATTCCGTATTATTTTATTGCCGTTCTAGAAATGTCCTAATAAATAAATAATAATATAATCACATTAACACATTAATTGTTAGTTTATATTTTTATAACTTTATTGTAATTATATATTTACGTTGTAAATTAGACTAAAAAATGTATGATTCTCCTCGGTGCAGTCCGAAGCTCGTCGGCGACACACGTCATTTCATGTTTCTCTAGTGTTAAAGTGCACTCGTATAATACTCTTCAACTAACCTTTAATATTATGTTTTATTCAGCGGCGCCAGCGTATATTATACGGTTTGCTAGTGTAGTTCCTCACCTATACTATTCCATTCATATTCATTGCATAATGCTGTACAACAAAGCAGACTGCAGCCCGATCAAAAAAGGTCCTCTGACAGATACTATATGGTCACGGTTTTATACACCGCCGCCGGTATAAACCAGAATTATTAAAAAACCTGGAAACGACGGGGGAGATGAATAAAATAATTCTATTCGGGCCCGATGACGGGGATAGTCTCAGGTATCTACAGCGTCTTCCTCGACTTCAGGTGCAGTTGTAGTCCCGTGAAAGTATTTTGTAGCGTAGGTACCTACCCACATTTTAATATCATCATTATACAGGACATTTTGTCGACCGAAAATTGAAGTGTTGTATATTATTATTATGTGCACGCCGCATAGCTCTAGCAACAGAATCCTCTATTTTATTGCCATTAATGCACGGGTGACTCTGGAGCTTATATTATTATAACTTCGAGATTTGTTGTACAACAATAAATTATAACGAAACTGCACGACACGAAAATATAGCGTTGCGTCGCTGCAGTGGACGACTATGGTAAGTATTTAAAAGTTAAGATTATAACGCCGTCTATGTTTTCGTTAAACGCAAAAACGACAATGTTTTATTGATCAAAATAATGATTGAAATATATTTATATATATAGTACGGCGATAATATTAAATATAATTTTTTAATGATTAATACTATCATCATCAAAGGTTATTATTGAATACCACCTCTATATCGCTATTTTTGTTCGAGTTATTCAGCGAATATAATAAACAATGTTATGGTATATGATAGGAATGCGAATAAGAAAACAACAATACATGTTATGAATTTCTGTTATGATTTAGGTAGGTACTGTAATAATGTATTTGATCAAATTCAAAACTTCTTGCGCAAGAAATTAACTATACATAATACGAGTATATTTTGCGAACCATGTACAATTCAATTCGAATAAACTTACGGTTTACGGAGTTATTTATGACTTGTATTATAATATAATATAGGTGGCCATCTAAACTTTCGGAACAATTATATTAGAACATAATATGAAAGCCTCGGGTGCAGAAAAGGTAATACAATAACTAGGTGACATGTGACTATTTTAGTTTTAACTGCCAGAACTCAGTATATAATACAAAACGTTAACTTTGTGGGAATTCTAATGAAACGTTAAAGCTGTAATACAAACTGCGTACGAATATTATTAATAAAAATCCTTACAGTGCTGAAGTACTTACTATACTTTGGCAGGGACACTAAACAATCAATCATTTATTATCTATCGTGTTAAATTGTATTATTATATTATGTTTTTTTTTTTTTTTTTGAATGATTGCCGTTAAAGTTTTAAAATTACGTTGATATTTCTCTGTCGTAACACGATCATATACTTGCTGTGCTGTGCAGACTAAATAAATTAAATCCAAAAATGAACGATGACTGATGTTGAATGGTGACAAATTCAAACGGTGAATCCTACCAATTGACCTGTGGCCTGTCTTTACCCGTTTCGAGTGTAGACATATTTTTTAGTCACTACTTTTGATTTAGTACAGTAATTATCGCTACTTTGCTGTAAATCTAGGGCGATTCATAATTCGTTACTTTTTTTTCATTAGAATAGTAATGACAATAGGATCTGACTGGAATGTAAAATATCAGTGAAACTCTGGCAGTAAGTTTACAGCAATGTGATTTATATTTTCTGAAACACAAGTCGTGAACTTAAAAGTAATGTACCATATTACTTCTTAGAATGAGTACATTTTTAATTTTTTACGAATCTTGTTATTTTTCATTTAGGATACGCTGTAAATAAGAGTAGAAAAATCAACGGTTAGTTAAAAAATAATTTAGTGTCGCTCTTTCTAATTTCAAAATTCTATCAACAAAATAACGACAGAGCCATTTACAAAGCAATACCACTCATAAAAAAAATTTTGAAAATCTATACTACCTACTTCAAAATATAGAGGGAAAGTTCCAACTACTGGTATCGTGTCATCTGGTGCAATCAATGTTATTTGACTGCACCAAAGTCGAACAAGAGTCGTTCGTAAAATGACGAACCTTCGCCATTGTGTAGCCATTCGATTATATCAAACTATTATGTTGCAGTATAGAATGCATTTAAGTGTAATTGTTAGATTAGGGTAGCCTGCAGGTTCGAAGGCACCTCAATCGTCTGTCGATATCTACGATTCGTCGTGGCACCAGCCCATGTCGTAATATTCCTCATTCCGATTCATCACGACTCGACAACGGCGGAAACGATTAATTACGTAAATCAAAATACCATCGGGACGCAAGTCGGATACCTATACAGACAATACAGTCGTAATGGAAATCGAATATTTTGAACGGCTCCGATATAATCGTTTCTATCGGAGCCCATTTGGGGGAGATAATGAGTGCGTCTGAAACCATCCATTCGATCGAGTCACCGTAAGGATAGGTATGCCGCGATGTCATCGAGACGGATTTCTCTCGTCTGTCGACTGCTCCTGGCCGAGCCCACTTATAAACGCCCACAACGATTCACGGCGACCTCCGTTCATTCGGTAGTATGATGGAAAATATAAAAACAGTAAACGAAAAAAATAAATAAACCACCGTAGAAATAACTCTGCAGAGCATTTGAGCCATATTTTTGCGACGTCCGATCTCGTCGCATATTTTTCAAACGGGATTCTTACGTGCTCGATGAATCGATTTATCCGAATTGAAATGCTAATGCTGCAATAAAACGGACCACTCGCGCGGACCGTTGTTGCCACACGTGATCCCGTCGCAGTATATGTATTTTTTTTTTTTTGGTCCTTACAGATTTAAAATATATATACGTAATACATCAATATCGATAGTTAATGATACGAAGGACGAAACCTTTCTCACGCAAAACGGATATCCATTATTGAGACCACGGATAGTGAGCTCTATATAGACGTATGTATTAAATAAAATATACATTATAATTTGTACTGTGTGTTAGAAAAAATAAGAAAAATAAACATTAAGAAAAAAACGTATAGGTACAAATACTTTTCCTGTTTTCGAAAAAGTATATTGACAAAGTTTTTCACGTGTGAGATGATATTTCAGTTTTATTCAATCAAAGTTTGTAACAAACCTTAATCATATTATAATGATATAAATTTTCAAGTCGATATCAATAATAAGATTGTTTTTATGTTGCAGCATAATATTTTATTTCATAAATGATTTTTTTACCTACCCACACAAAGTAAACAATTTAGGAAATAAATAATAGTATAATATCATATGCAGCTTATACTTGAACGTGTTCAATTTTTTAAAATAATATTTACGCAGATTTTTATATCATTATAATTTATAAGTTATTCCTGTAAATATTTCTATACATTAGATAATATATTAATATATTACATGTTATATAATATTATGTACAGTTGCTTTTTTAATTAGATAAATAATAATATATTAATCTATGGCATACCGGCATACAGCATACTTAACATTGTTTTATTTTTCTAAAATAATAAATAATCAATAAGATAGAATACGAATATGATTGTGAAATATATTTATTTTACCTTTTTTTTTTATTAATTATCTTTTAGTCGGTAACTTATTTTATAAAACCTAAAAAGAAAGTCTACATTGATATTTTAATACACTTTTTGAAATAAATGTAATGCGTATTAATTAATACCTATAGATTTAAGAAATGCTATAGCAAACTCGTTTTAAAAATACATTTTTCAATAATAGTTAGAAAAAATATTATCTTGAACTTAATGAATTAAGATTTAACACCTAATAGCTTTGTCCATTTATTCAATTTCCATTAGATTTGAGTATGTGACTCTAACTCTTGAGGCATCTTCTTTTAATAGACGATCTTGAATTGACCCTGGAGCCATGCCGACACCAAATATGTCTCGAATAATCGTTGTTAGTTCCGACGAAAAACCACATTTTGAAGCAAGATTTTTGACACGTGCACCCCATTGGCACACCGATTCATCCTGTCTTTGTTTAGCTTGATAAAATGTATACCAAGCCGCGAAGAACGATTTTATTGGTTTGAAATATTTGTTCAACATTTTCATTAGAGTGTCATACTCAACATCGTTAGGCGTGCTAGGAACACATAGACTAAAAAGTACTTAATGAATTTCCTCACTGACGGATGAAAATAAAATTGCCCTTTTTTGAATATTGTTTTCAATTGCATTTGCCAAAAAAAAAATTCGTCAATTTTAACTCAAAAAGTGTAATGTCCATACCTGTTTCAAAAGTTCCAGGTGACCCAATGACTTGATTGAAGTTCATTATTTATTCTGTCTTATTAATTGCCATTTTGTATTAGTATGAATACAACACTTGAAACTTCTAATGCACTATAGTGACTACGATTATTATTTTCTTCGTCGCCAATTTGTTGAGTATTATTAATATGAATAATAACATAAACGTGTTTTGTAAACCTTTATTAATTGACAGCATACATCATAATGATGTACATTGTAATTCTACTCGATAATGATCGATGGACAGTCCCCACCGATCGTAATCTGATACTGCCTAATATTATAATTAATATAAATACTACACGTGTAATATAGTGTAATCTAAATGCTGAATATGCACACGGTCCATACGGAATCACAAAACAAAATAATGTTTACGATCACTACTATTTTATTTTTATTTTTGGGAGATGTAATACATACCGGTATTGCAACTCTTTTAAAGAAACTGAAATCTGCAGTAATTGTTTTTATTATTGCGTAATTTAAAAAATGGACATAACGATATTAGTGTGCAGTTTGGCTGAAAGCTACATAAAAGTATAGTTTAATGGGTTCATCTGACGTGATCATGACGGTTCAAATTGTACGCACATGATTTGTGGCTCATATTTTTCGTTTTTATCATTCACTATTTCACGGCGTCCCTCGTAGTATGCCTTGCAAGGAGATGTCGTCTGTTTTCGAAAACTTTTATACAGTCTCAGCTCTTTTTCGTATACACGCATAAAAGTATTGCTTAATAGCTATCCATATCATATATCTTATTTTTTATTTAACAAATCGTATTGTCAGCTCTTCTGGGGAGCTCGGAGATATGTGTATGTATTTAAATCTTCTAACTCATACTGATCTTGCCCTTGCCAGTTGCCTTCTCCAAAAATGTGACAACACCAAACTAGTTGGATTCACTTTTTTGGATTCTGAACGATAAATGTATTGATTTTACAATGATGTGTGTGCGTGTTTTTTTTTTTATTTGTGTCAGTAGACACACGTTAAGTAGTGAAATAAAGTTATTCTCCGTTTAAATATTTCGTTTCGTCTGCAATTTAAACTTCAAATTTAAAAAAAAATTATGTGTATATTTTTTAAGAGTTCCGATTTCATTGTGAACCATAATAATGAGGAACATAGTGTTCAATTTACAAATCTTACCAATACAAATTGAACATATTGTACATTTTTAACTATACAAAATCTTGATTCATATTGATTTTTATGAATTTTAATCTACAAATAATTTTCACATTTTCAAATTCAACTTCAGACACTTATAAAAATTATGGTGAACTCACACTCATTTTTTTTTTTATATATAAATATTGATGATTAATTGTAGTAAAGACGATAATGAATAAAGTATTTAGATAAAGATATTTGATTTTCAGATACGAATTCATAGAAAACAATTTTTAAATACACTTACTCAAAATATATATGATCGGTTTTTTTTAGTTAACTTGGACACCACACAAGCATTTTCAGTGCGGCCCAGTATTCTGCTGAAGTAGACAAAAATAAAAATAAACTCTAAAAATGGATAATATTATAGTTACATTCAATATAGTTTAATACATTTTTTAATTTTTTTTTTTGTAACACTTAAAATTCACAGAATAAAACTAAAATTGTCCTCAAAAATAAAATATTGTTTCTAATTTTTACGTTTATTTTCCTTACAATTTTAATAATAGAAAAATAATAGGTTTAGGGAATAATAATAAAAAAACACAAGACGAGGCACAGTAAGCAGTTCAGTGGTAGGTACGTGATTGCGAGGCGTGTGCTCAAAGCGTAGGCCAGTGGTCATCTCCATACGTTCATACGGCCAATCTCGTGATCGGACGACTGCAGTCGCTGGAGACTTCGGTGCTCTGTCATTTTTTTTTACATTGCAGAGAATGTGATTTTCGATATGACTAATACTACACATCATAATAATCTTAGTCGGTGACCACTGACATTTTCAGCACATTACAGCATTACATAATAGTAAAGTATACGCTTCGTAACTATAGTATCGTATATTTGTATGCATTTTTAATTTTTTTCTGTACGCGCGTATGCACCAAAAAAAAATCAGATATTATCCACCTAATAACAGTGGACTAAGGTTTTCACAGAGCTCGTACAAGCCTAAACACCTTCGCCTCAGTCAAGTCCAAATGTATATTATTTTAGTAAGCTACAGACATTATATTATAATCGAACATTGTCTTAAATTAATTTCAACAACTTTATACTTCACTTATTAATCCATAGGCTTTAACTTCCTCGAGAAACTGATGTATATCGCATATAAATTCTGACATATACGTATAGGTACCACGTGTACATACCCACTGCGTATTGTTACAAATCGCATCCATATAGCAGACTGTGAGTTCGGTAATTACCTACAACGAATTTATAATATTTTATTCAATTCGTGGGAAAGAAAATATACTAAAACTGGATACGGTAAATCATTTATGACACCAGCTGAAATGTTTTAAAACTGCCGTAAATAACGACACTCAAATCGCACAGGTCATGCCAACCGTATGTTCCTCAACAACCGACGTTGTAGGAGTTGTGGTGTTGATGTAATATTGAAACAGCATGTTATATAATGGAATCTTTTACCATTTCAATCATGATTATTTAGAACTATGAAGTCGATATCAGGTACCTATTTATTATTTAATAATAATTAAAGTATTAATTTACGCATTCCATAATATGGTAGGTAATAACAAAACATTTGATTTGTTCACTTCAATCAGTGGAGTACAAGTTTGTTATATTTTTTTTTTTTTTTAATCGATGTAGTCACTGTCTTGGTGTTAAGTTTACTGTTTTTTCTATTTATTAGTTTTTGGAGAAATACTTGATATTTTATGAATTTTATTTTTATTGTGTTTAATATGTTTGATAATAGGTATCTTAAAGCCTTCTAATTAGTTTTTATTATTGAAAATCTCAAACTTACAACAAAAAACCCCTAAATGATTGTAAAACAAAAAAAAAAAAATTAAAAATAATCAATAAATAGTAATCTAAAGTATAATGTATTAGTCAGTTACTGTATAACCAGCAGCTGACAAGTACAGAATATTTATACAAGATTAATTGATCACAAGGGAATAATTTAATACAATTACATGATTTTATACATTTTATAAGTTATTGATGTACGGGGATTCATATCAAACACGTATATAGTATTAATTTGAGAATGTCAATCATTGAAGTCAAACGTTTTTTATAGTAATAATTTTTTACCTTTTTTAGAATTTCTCTTTATAGAGTGACAGCTTCTTCCATTTTTACTTTAACGATAGGTGAAGAGAAATTCAGTTAAGGTGTCGTTGTTGCCTGTAGGACATCAGGAGTAGACCAACGGCTGCATGATTTTAATTTAATTTTCGGCCATTGTGTTCTACACAATCAAGTTTTAAGTGCCTGAGTCAATGTGAAGGACCTTTGATGCACAACTTTAATGAGTGTACCAAGTTGTACAAGTTGTACAGTACTCGAGTATTTTGATTAAGTGTGCACAATTAAGCAAACAAACCTATGCAGTTTTAAATATTTTTGTTGGATATCGGATGTTGACATTTTTATCAAATTAAAAAAAAAAAAAAACAATGAATTATTTTTTCTTCGTCTTAATTATATAAAATATGAAAAAAAAAAGGGAAGTCATCCTGCTGCATAGTAGGTGTCGGTGTACCTATCGTCATTCAACACATGTAGGAAAGCATTGGTAAAGTATTAAATTTGAATTCAATGATAAATTATTGTACACGAAATACTATTCTGAATGGAGACAGTCTGTCGGGCTTTATGTCTTTTTTTTAAATTATATGTTTGGATTGCTATTAGCTAACTTTGTATTGATTTTGCAAATGATGTGTGTTTTTTATTTTTGTGTCTGTTATCACCTAATAACATGTACTTATTATGATTGTCTTAAATTAATGTAAAGTTTCCAGACATAAATTCTCGTTAATCAAGTTTTATTCGTCGAAACAAACCTTAAAAATCGCCAGGCCGTCGCTGTGGTTAAAGTGCACCTCACAAAACTCTGCGGGTTCCCGATTGTGAGTTGTTAGAGCACTGTTTTATTGTTTTCCCACACAGAGTTTTCTATTTGTCATTATCTGTTTTGTGTAATTTATAATTTTAACTGCACATAAAACATGACGTCACACCCACAATATTGTTTTGTATTGTACATAGTGGGAGACCCAAAACCATCGTATAATTATTAAATCGTTATTGCATCACTGGAATATTATTTAAGCCGAGCAACAATTTTTCTTCTTATCTCGAAGTCAACTATAGTCCATTTGCAGTTATAGTTGAATATATCATAAATAATACACACGTACAACAGAAACAACCAATATATGTTGTTTCTTATCAACCAACTATGTAATAACTTTTATTCTTATACACTGTTGAAATAATTTAGGATTATTTGGGTATTGTATGTTTATTGTCAATATCCAATTGCATGTAGGTTCATACCTACTAGCTGATCCTGCACAGTCTTGCCACCGATAAATTAAATTCCGAAGGATTTACCCCTTTTTAGAGGCCGTTAAATTTAAACTTCGCAGATATTTCACACAATTACTTGGTTGTATAGGACCAAATATAAAATACAGGTCTAAAATTATATCCACCCATTTTATTTATTGCCCACATTGGTAAAATATATACATAAAAAAATTATTTTATCTACAATATTCGTATAATATTTAGAAAAGTCGAAAAGTAACCTATGCTACTGCGGGTCTATAGCTGAAGCTATTGACGACAATTTTATGAAAATCGGTCGGAAACTGAGGGATTTCATAAGGGTCTTCCGCTTCAAGCCTTTGATTTTTTATTGGTAGTGGGTATTATTAAATATAGCTGCAGGATGTAATTGTCCTGTGAAAAATTAAATAACTACAGTAGATTTACCCTGTCTTAAGCTCCGTTTAATGTAAGCTATACAGCTAAAACGCAGTAATTTGGGCGATTTTGACCAAATATAATAACAGGTCTAAAATTATATACAATTATAACAACTAGTTTATTTTATGTAACCAGTGGTAAGCCGACTAATCCCTGTGTGAGCCCCTCTTTAAAATGCAAAATTAAAAAATTGGCTTCGAGGTACATCGTCGGGTAGGTATATTATATTACCTCACACACACAAACATTGCATTTTATTAATATAGATAATAAAAACATGGATTATATTCCTTAATGTAAAGTTAGTTATAGTTAATAATTAGATATATTTGTCAGTTATTTAAGTGACATCCTAAATTTTTCCATGCACCATTATAATTAAAATAGAATAAAATTCAGCTACGGTTATAATTTATTGTTTTGAATAAAATTAAAAATGTTTCTATTCATAGACTGTTCAACAAAAATTCCTAAATAATTGTTATTCCTCTTTTACTTAAATTATTATATAAGAAAATACGGTGAGTTGAATAATTATTTAATTCACAGAGTATACAAGTACTTTTTACTACCGAAACATTTTTCTAAACATAAATTGTATATGACACCATATAAAGTCGATTGTTTAGTTTAAATTTACCAATTAATTGTTCAAAAATATATTTTAGTTAATAAATGCATTTAATTTAAAACAAAAGTAGGTAGGTCATTGATTTTGCAATTTTATTATTTATTAAACCCTAAAAATCTATATGTGGTTAATGAAATGATAAAAAAAAAATAATAATAATCTACTTATAAAATATATACTTAAAATTAAAAGAAAAAACTTCTAAATGGTTAGTTTAGAATATATTATATATTTTATTAATGTACAACTGTACATGTACCTACGGTTTTTATTTTTTTATTACTTAAGTTTTACCATTGCTTTGAAATAAAATCTGAATAAACTTTAAATTGTTTTAAAAAATGTCTATAAAGAAAAAAACACTGTGGATTTCAAATAGGAACAGTTGAAAAGAACCAGAGTAAAATTATACTTGATGCTAACTTTATATAACTTGAGCTTTAATTTTTTTTAACAATAACTAAAATAATTAATTCACTACAACTTTTAAGCCTTTTCCGTGTAATATTATGTAAATATTTCTTAAAACTCACTAAAATACATACTCTTTAATTTATAATTTCCAGAGATCGTCAATTGTGCAATTAAAATTAATTCTCATTGGTAGCAATATAATCGGATTACAATTGGTTATATTTTTATTGCACTGTTGAATTTGTTTTAAACAAATATTTATTTTTTATTTAATAATAACCCTCGGCATCAAGGCTATTGGGATAATACAATTTTTTTTAAAGCATGTGTTTTAATGTTATAACTTAAGTGCTAAGAAAAATAGTGGTATGTAATGGATAAATATTTATTTTAAAAGAAAGGACTAAGAAATATAAATTAAACAATATTTAAAGGTAAAAATGTTATAGGTAATCGTGCTAAAACATAAATCTTACTTCCAAATTGTAATATACTTATAATCGCTGTGTGAGTAACAAGAAAAAAATATTATATAATCATATTTCCTTAGGTTTAAATACTTTTCTGCTTTAGATGTCGTCATATTGTGATATATCATAAAATATTATTAAGTACGATTTATCATCGAATGTATAAAGAAGTATATGTTTATGGACTCAATTATAACGAATAGCGTTTGTAATTGAATATCCTTTTACGAATAATATGTTACACGTCAGACAGTGATTCATCTAACGGCAAAAATAATATCTCTTGATGGTATTCTTATTTCTTTGTTAATTGAAAAAGCTCTAATCCCGGATGGTTGTCCAACATAACGATTTCGGGATTGTTCCTGGAAAACCGTCTCCTGGCAAATGAAAAATAGTCTTGTCTCTTTGCCCAAGTATTTAGCAAGCGGAATTAATTATAAGACCCTCTACGTTAACCCTTGATGTCTGATACAATTTAAATTTACAGAGCGTAAATAGTAGAATGTACATTCGAATAGTTGTGTATTTTTCAAACGTTAGTTTTTCTTGATTTCCGTATACCTGCATAAACAAAGTAAATGTACATTGCGTCCAAACGTCGTTAAAACATAATATTATATAATGTAATACAGAATAAATTACGTTTACAAAGGACCAGAAAAAATAGGTCATAACTCATAATAATAGATAGTCATAACAACCATCATTTAAAAAAAAAGTTATTACAGAACAGTGTAGGTACATTATGTAATATTTTAATCATAAAATGTCATCCCTAATATTTTTTTAAAGTTATTTTCATTCCATATTTTTATCAAAAAAAATAGCAACGACATATTATTGATGATATATGACCAAGATTATTTTGAATGGTCTTGAAGACTCAGTTTTCTAAGTTATATGAAGTCCGGGATTTCCAATTTTCGAATTTTTTTTTAAATATTTTAATTAATGTTACGATTTTTATCTTGTCATTATCCCACCCAAGTTGAAATGTTTATTTTTGGAATTAGTTTTTCACTCAAGTTATGTTGTTGATTCCAATTATTTGGTCAGTGGATTATTTGACCAGATTACAAAACATAAATAATTTTTTACTTATAATTTTTTTATTATTATTATTTTTATGTAAGATCAGTTTTAGGAGTTTGGTAAAAAGGTTCTGAATTGGGTTTTTATGACTACATATAGCTCTGGGATCACTTGCATCGTTACCTCGAAGTATGAATTGGGTGATTATTGGAAAATGGTCTCTGCTCGTTAAATTGAATAGTACGTCCAAACTCCCAATTGTAGTCATTGAACAAGAGCAGAATATGTGAATACAAGGTTAATATGAGAAAATTCTCTTTCGGGTATATTATTACGAGTAGGATATACGTTTTTTAGATATGCAGTATTATCATTTCCGAGTAACTTGTCAATTTACTTCTCCCAGTTGCCTGTTTTTTTTAGATCCCCACTTTATGACTGTCGAAGTCACCAGTTATAATGAAGGTTTTATGCATTTGTTTTAATATCGTTTTCTTCGTATTGAATCTTTTCAGGGCTGTACTCTAATATAGAAGAACCAACAAGATCATCTAAAAAAAAAAAAAATAGAATCCCATGGCCTAGGTCGGTGTCATCCCAAATGCACTTTTACGACCATTTGTAGTGGTCTTCTACTGTTTAATAAATTCAAATTTGTGTAAATGAATATCAGTTGGTGAATATAATAATATGTTGACTATTAAGGCCATGAGTTCTTGATCATAGGTTATTTTTATTGAACTTCTTGTAGGTAATCGGTTTTATGATAAGTGGTTCACTATGATTTTGACTGAGAAAGTCTTGCGTTGTTTTATTTGTGAGGCTTGATTTTGTATTCTAAAAACGAATAAAATGATTTTGGATGATACGATCTTGACCATTCCTATATCATGTATATGATATTCGTTTTGAGACATGTCAATAATTATAGAATTTAACACTAATGTTAACACTGTGTTTTTCATTTGCAGTGCTTGAGGTAAATCTTAAGTAATTTTTTAGTATGGCGATTGTGTTTGATAAAGTAAACGGTGGAAGAATTGCTGATTTTAGAGTTATGGTTTTAAGAGAACAATATTGGTGACCTAACCATATTTAGTTATATACCTACCTATTCCATATTTTAACGTATTTGCTTAGATGGAACTCAAAATAGTTTATATTGTAACGAAAATCGGGACGAACGGGAATATAAATGGTGTTCTTAAAGGCTTATATTATAATATAGTACAGAAACCGATATTTTAGTTTGCTGTACATGGTTCAATATTTTACTTAATTGCAGTACAAGATCGTACAGGGTGTAATACCCATTTTGTAAGCTTGCAAAAACATTAACACTGTGAGTGCAAGTGTGATGTGATGTGAATGATAAAATACCTCATCCTCCTTAATAAAAAAATCATGAAATTGTTTAAAATAAACATATAATGTATATGTTATAATATTATATAAATATACGCTGGACTTTGTAGAAAATGTGAGCATTTTATAGTCAACGTAAATGTACTCGATCAAGTACCACGCACGTGAGTCTAGAAATCATTACGGTTTTCGAAATTACCAATAATCTAATTGTATTTTTTTCGAAAGTACTTCAAAATTAAATTAAGGCAGTCATTTTTGTTGTTGTTGTTGTTACAGTTTTGTCATTGACGTGCGTTGTTCAAACACACGAAACTAGATTACCATATTATAATCTAGTAAATCTTCCAAAAAAATTAATTAGGCAGGTATATCGAAGTACAACGTGTCATATTATTATTGTCATTATATAGGTAAACGAATGTGGTATTTCGATAAAAAAAAGATATCAAATTACAGGGTGTATTTATTATTTATATAGTTTTATGTTATTTATTTACATTGTAAACCATGTAAATCAAAAGTGGAAAACACAACGATTTCATTAGGAGACGCATATTTGTGATTTCCTATACATTCCTGTTTGAAAAATCAGATTTTAAATAATAAGTATGCAAGTATAGTATGATGTCGTTTTCTTTGAAGATCTTAAAGATTTCCGTATTATTTGGAAGTCTGCTAACGTCATTTACGATGATAACTATCGTGTTTTGAAGAGATAACACATCGAGCTATTCGCTGCAAAACTAACCAACTTCCTATACGACACCGATTCGTGACTCAATTATTACACAGTTACACACACTACGAGTACATAAGCATATTATTATATTCATAAACATATTATTATTATTATTATTATTATTATACATCGTGCGAGTGCGGTGCGTACGGAAATTGTTTTTACATTGTGCTCAAAGTCGGAAATGATAATATTATCGTTTAGACTGTTAAGAGCATCAGAACTCTGGTAATGCCGATTTGTACCGCAACCGATATGAATTTTGTGAATGCTCCATCCGAGACAACCTCCGGTTAGGTTCGGTCGTCCGATATACAATACGATTCATTATACAGACCGAAAGAAACTGTGTTGTGAGCGTATATAAATACGTACTCGAGATATAAATCAAATTTATCGTTTTTGGTGACGAACATTATGACACGTCGTGGAAAGACTATTTTTCGTTTTTATTGATCGTGTAATCCTATTAATATGTAGGTACCGGAAAAACCCCAATGTGCTGCGATCGTGTCTCTTGAATATTGGGTATTTTTCTTCGTTGGGTGTGTTTTTCGTACTCAATTGAACCAGCGCGTACCTATGTATGTTAATTTATTGCCATTGACATAAATTAATAATTAAGTAGGTATGGGAAGAGGAGGCGAATACAATTGCACCGGACTGTGATAAATTTTCAATACGTCATGGAGGTATACATTATGCAACGTTAGCCAATTATTTGGGCCTTCATTTTACAAACTATGTACAACTTTATCGAATATGGTATTGTTGTTCACTATAATATTGCCGTTGATTAAACTATAGCCGTGCTAAATCGTTATTATAATTATCGATTATTTAGCGGAAACTAGAAACCTGCCATAGATTTTAGTTTCATAGCGTAGAAATTGACGAACGAACAGCCTTAGCCGGTTAGTTGTAACGGGTTATTGTACACTCCAAGAGTCGCATTTGGAGATGGCGATATATCCTTTGAAATGGAAGTAACGAATACTGTGTAGTATACTGTCTTGTAAGTATGTTTTTTCTCACACTTTCGCCGAACATTAAATTTTCAATTCTGGTTGATACGATGGAAAATAACGTTTTCCGTCCAGCGAACAGTTAACGATTTTTTTCCGTCCAGTGGGTAGAAAAGTGGATATTCCCGGCGCACAACGGATGTTAATGTTTCCGTTTAAATCAGATTGTAAATCTACGTATAGGAGTAAATGTCGTTTGAGATTTGGAAGTTTAAAAGCCCTGCTATTATAATATTGAATAAGCTTAAAAACAATTCAGAAAATGTCCGGGGGGGACGGGTATTACATTTTTTTGAAGGGATTACCCTCAGAAGATCTCTCCTATTTACGCCTAAGAACATACATTAACGTATCGATACGTTTTATCTAATGTATCAAATATTATAGCTGGTGGGTAGATTACTCTCGTGCTGTTCTAGATGAAATGTTTTTTTGAATAGAAAACCTTCAGTTAATGTACAGTTTTATTGTATATTACATAATATTTCAAGTTCAATTTTTGACACGATTCGGTATTTAAACGAAAAAAAACGATTCAAGTAATTTTGTTGTAAGTTAAAAAATCTTGTTCGCAGAGATTTGAAACTTTTTGTAATTACGTATAATGTCATTTACGATACTCAACGATATTTTCTAACAAATTAGATTAATTTTAAACTATTCATTCCACCAACCTATTTACACCATTCTAACCGTTAAATGGTACACCGATATTGATTAATAACTTGAAAGTTAATAACAGCTGGTAATATCATATTATCGCATAGTATAATTTATAAGTACTTTATAAGCATGCGATTAGTTTTTTGCGATAATCAGTCTAACATGTATCACTAATGGAAAAATAAATTACTATACAGCAATCCTGTTCAATGATGAGGATATGAGGTACACTGGTCACGTATATTGCTACTATGCAGTAGCCACTACCCCGGGTTTTTTCTTTTTTATATTTCATTAAATTATGTGGTCGATCCAAATGTATAGTATATAATATTATTTTACTATTAACGTACCTCGGACCCCCTCCGGCGTCGTCTAAATTGAAAATTCGGCATTTATCGCTATCTCTTCGACTTTTCAGATCAATAGGTATTAAAGTATTAGGCCGCTTGTAATTTATTATTTTTACGGAAATTGCGGTTCCTCTATTTTGGACGCTGACCAATTCTATCATCACGATACGTCGATACCCATACCATTCCGCATATACCTATGATTACTCAATCCATTTCAACCCTCATTGAGCGGCATCGCATTAACTACATTAGCTGGTAATCATTTTATGATGGTAATATTTACGGTACTTATCCTTTTAAAACACACACACACACACACACACACACACACACACACACACACACACACACACACACTGACTTATANACACACACACACACACACACACACACACACACACACACACACACACACACACACACTGACTTATAATTAAATAGCTGTTAATTTTAATTAATCTGTTAACTATGTTCTTGTCGCTTTTATGTAATCTATAATTTTTGTCTCGCCAGCAGTCCTTGTGTGTTTTTATTCGCACTATACTCCGTACTAAGTACCCATGCCATGATAATAAGAACAATAATTTCAAAAAGCATTTTTTTTCTAGTTTTTAAACATATTTGTATTGTTCATAATATTGTATATTACATAATATGTATGATTGTATGAACATTAATCCATAAAGAGGCACACGACACACGTTTAATCTCGTATACATAATATTTTATAATGTGCATATATTTCGTTTGAACACATTACACACATTACAATATAATATGTGTTGTTATGACTAGCTGTTCAGCGTGCAAAACAAAATAATGGGATTAAAGGAAATAAATATCGTAGATTGAATTAGTAAGCTTATAACAATATTGAAATATTAAATAATTAACCAACATAAACACTATGTACCCGAAAGGTGCTTCAGTTTATATTTATCGTACAATAATAACATTATAATATGTATTATAATAGTAATAATAATAATAATAGTGCACTGCATTTTGGTACATCGCCGATTGGTACAATAATGTATGTTGTTTGTTGAGTATTATACATATGCAATATGCGTATTAGGTTAGAAATTCAATAGTGCAAATGTTTTATTCATGTATTTTCAGCTGCATTTTAGATTTTAAATAAACGTATAGGTAGGAGGTGCCTACCAAAAAAAATACACTTTTTAATAATAGAAATTCAATTTTTTTAAAAGGAAATATAGAATATTGTTTAACTGAATCAATACGCATATTCAACGCAGGTGTCAGAAATACTGCACACATCACATATGAACATATATATTTATAGGAAGATTTATCATTTATACAGATTTATATAGATTACGAAATTGGCAGGGTCTAGTGAAATCTCTTATACGTTCCTAAATCATTTTGAATGACCCTTTTTATGTTATCCTCGTGTAAGTGAAATGTACCATAATTTCAACTTATGTAGTACCAGCTATATTATGAGCCACACACACCGAGTACTGTTGTAAGAAATTGTATATAATATTATAACTAGAGCTAAGATTTTAATGACCTAAAAAATACACAAAAATGCACTGAAAAAATGAAAAAATGACCTAAAAACTCTAAAAAATGAACTTAAAAATGACCAAAAAATTTACTTAGATGAGCGAAAAAAATGTATTTTAAAAATAAATATTATTATTAATTATTAATTATGAACATAATAGACTTATGAATGTAACCGCTTTCAGTTTGTTTGATTTGTTGACTTAATTGTTTGCATTTTGTACAGTTAAGATCGATAGAACCACATAGGTACGTGTCGAATTCACTACTAAAGCTACTATTGTATACCTAAAAAGTCATGGGTTCGTAAATGGTTCGTTAGGTATTTAATCTTATCGGATGAATCGGGAATTAATGATATTACTTTTTCAATATCAATAGACTGGAGTAGGAAAGTACCAGTAGGTACTAATTGGGATTACCTTTACAACACATATTAAAAAATCTTAAAATAAACAAAAATTAGTTTAAATACACAAAATTAACTTAATATTTATAATATTACCCAAAAATGACCTTAACAATTCAATAAAATGAATTTAACACAACAATTTAAAAAAATGCGAAAATATGCAAAGTAAAAATTACATATTTTAAATTGTTATATTACGAAACAAATTTAGTTTTTGGTTAGAATTGTATAACACTTATAGAAAAAAAATTCAAAAGTCACCAATGTCCTTGGTCGACGCAATGCTTAAGCTGTTCCGGTAGCTTCACCGATGCCCCAAAAAAAAAACGGAACTGGCTATGTTTGAATTCAATTTTAATATGGGAACTCATATTTTTACGAATCGAAACGGAAGCTAAGGCTAGAATGATAAACAGGACCACTGTTGTAAAAAGTTTACAATACTTAATAAAATAAAAAAAAATTAATGAAAACTAAACACATTGCGACTATGCCGATAAAAAACAGTGAGTTAATTTTTTTAACCAAATTAATATGAGTACATTTTAAATGTAAAAAATATTCTGTTGTGAGCTTGAGAAATAAAGTTTATTTTATCAAATAAATTAATAATTTCATAATATTTGTTGTTTTTTTAAAATTAATATTCAACCTGTTACTATTTAATTGTGGATTATACTAAATTTGATTTAATTCAAAACCATTTTATCCTAACTGTATTTTATACACAATACACATGAATAATTTACATAATATTTCCATACATATAGTGTGATTATAATAATTACTTTAGTACAGTTATTATTAATAATAAGTAATAATTTTGATTTTGTTTGAAATATTATACTTGCAGATATAATAATATTACTGAAGTTTTTAAAACTACTCATTTCAAAAAAAAAAACGGATAGGACGTTTCATTAAAAATATAAGGATGACGACATCATCGGAATTTAATACCACCGATAATGCTTAAACGCAGCAAACTCTAATGTATTATTATGTTGTAAGCTTGTGACTTGTACTGTTGTATTAGTATTCTAGACGTTTGAACCGTTTGATCTCTCTGTGGTAAAGGCATGCGACTTGATTCCGGGCTACCGCCTTTCGTTTAAGCTCACAGTATCTTGCAAGATTATGGTACAAGTATCATTAAGCTCGGGGGTAAAAGAGGAAACATTTTAATAACATTATAAAATGTATTGACTCATGTATCGATAAGATTAAACCTATTTGAGAGTGTGTGTGTGTGTGTATGTGTGTGTGTGTGTGTGTGTTTGAGCGCTCGGTGTGTCCCACGAGGAGCTACTAATTTAAAATTGCGGAATAGGTTTTGCATTAATCCCATACCTAACCTAACCTCTTCGCGTTGCAGGTACATAGCGATAATTCACCCTCTGAGGCCGCGTCTAGGTCGGAAGACGACTCTGATGATAGCCACCAGCATTTGGGTGGTGGGCACCATACTGTCCATACCGAACCTGATTTTCTTCACAACGCACACGGAAGAGTTTCCCAACGGCGACCAGCGGGTCATTTGCTACGCCGAGTGGCCGGACGGTATCACCACGAATAGCTTCCAGGAATACGTGTGAGTATATTTATTATACTGTTATAATAAATCGCAAAATATAAACCTTTCACTGGTTTGTATACCATATGTACCGTGACCGGTAGACACCTGACGAATGTGTTCAAAAATAAAACAAAAAAACAAAAGATATAGAAACAGGCCAGTGCGGGGAAAATATGAAGGAATGCTGGAACTGGACTCATCGTCGAGTTTAATAGAGTAATATGATAAACTGTCCATATGGACGGTTTGAAATGACACAGTTACCTATAAGTGTAGAAATATCGTTATATCGAAAATATTTGCATCTAATTTAAATAGGTGCTGCATAAAACTGTTTCATTTATATAAGTCTTGGCTTCATAAAGCGTAATACTAAACATTTCGCCTCTGCTAACTGTCTACGTTCCCTTTACATCTCTCTAGTTCGTTCTCTGCTCCAGTATGGTACTGTTATCTGGCACCCATACCTAGCCAAAGACCAACTAAGAATTGAGCGTGTGCAGAATAAATTCCTGGCATACGCTGCTTTTATTCTTAAATTGCCCGATCCTTGCCATGACTATACTTATTCACGTGAAGTCCTAAGTCTTCCAACACTCCATTCCCGCAGTTCCCTTGCAGACCAAGACTTTATAATGGCTTTGCTCAATGGGCTACTTGACGCTCCCGACATATTATCAAATATATCCTTCAGAGTACCTTCACATAATACCCGCAACCAAGGACAGTTCTATATACCTGCACACTCTACATCATACGGCCATAACAACCCGATCCATCGCATGCTCCGATCTTTCCAATATTAATTCCACTCTAATTATTTTTTGTTCTCGTTATGTACTATTATATATTTATTTCCCGATATTTAACCATACATGTTGTCATGTTATAGTGCCTCACGGCGTATATCATGTAAAATTAATAAATAAATAAGTCATACACCTATTGGCAGTTGCACAGAATGTCCTTTGAATCACATAATGTAATATGTGAGTCAGTGTGTTTAGCATATATATTATTAAGAAAATTTTTTTCGATAGAATTCAAACACTGATACACTGATAGGTACAGACGTTTCATGACTAAACTGGATTAAATGTATGTAATCATATCTCCGCTGAAGCTACACGATTAGTGACCACATTAATTGTTAAAACATATAACATACCCACACGACAACCGGACAACGTTTATCAATTAAATGTAATCAACTGAAGCTTAATCTAATATTATATACAATAAATATAAAAAATATTTACTGAAGTAGCAATGTCGTACTGTATAAATATCAAATACTCATCGTTAAAAATTACCTTGGTAAACATTCATTTCGTTTTTACCAATATAAATCGTAAAAAATAAATTACATTGTCATTGTTTGGTATTAATAAGGCTACAATATTTAAATCAATACAATACATGCACGTAAATAGAAAAGCACTTTTTTTTTCATTTCGATAAATATAATCTATTTCTGTTCATTTTACATAGCTAACTATAATACTATTTCATTATTAGTTTATTATGCATGATGATTTGTTGAGTTGAAAGAAACAATATGAAAAACTAATTTTCAACGTAAACAATTATTTTGAAATTAATACAACGCGTTTACCTAGTCATAAAAAATGATTATAATTTGTTACTGATGAAACAATGATGTTGACATGTACAAACAACCATAATATCGTATTGTATAAAACATTTTATTTACTCCCTAGAAACACTATAGGGTGGATTGTTAAATTCGGAAATAATTTTGATTTCAGCAAGTCGTTCTGGTTTACAGTTAATACCTACTATAAAACTATATATTATATTTTAATACCACCATCAACTATAAATCCTATTACAAACGTGGAATGTCTGATCAGTAAAATCTACAAGAGACTATGTGATTATTAAATTATAATGTATAATCTTCTTGTATCAAAATATGCTACTACAATTTTAAATATTTGTAAATATTATTATTATTATATTATTATTAATATTAATATTATATATAATATTAGTAAATATTTGTTTAATCAAAATGCACACAAAAGAAATAGGTAGCTACTATAGTACAAATAATGTTGATCTTTCTTATTTGTCTCACAAATTTAAATATAGATCTTGTAATTTAAAACTAATTTATGTACTAAGATAATCACATTCCAACTATTTCAGAGTGTTATAGTCTATTTGGTTTTTTGAAGAAAAATACATTCTGAAGAGTTTCAAAGTCGAAATGGTAACTTATATTTTAACAAATATGTATCAAAACTTGTATTGGATAATTAGAAACATAAAAAAATTAGATTACTTCTGACCAATTATTCAATTAATTATTAATTTACTCGATAGTGATTTTATTTAGAGTGGGATGACTGGCAAGTTTTGAGGATCTAACAACAAATACGTACAATACAACTTAAATAAAAGTAACTTGTTTTATTAAAAAACAGTGAGTAACCCCATTTTAAAAAATCATGATTTAAAAAATTATATCATCAAGATGACGACCATCAGCAACAAAACATTTTTGGAAGTAAACTATGAAGTTTTCGGAATATTTAAGTTGGCATGACCATGATTTTATAAAAACTATGAAAATATAGGAAGAAAGTGAGCCGTCGTAGGATGCCTTGCAGATACGAAACATTGAAATTATTTTGCATAGAAAATACGCATGAAAATTGAAAGGATAGTTTATCAAAGGAAATAAAAATAAACATGTCATAATCATAAACAAAATATTCAGATTTTTTAAGAAAAATGATTCTTTTTTTAAATGCACGTTAGATGTTTTACATCAAAAATAGTTAAGACCAAAAGTAATATTTGAAAATTGTTAACTATGTTTTAAAATTTAAAATTATTAATTATCATTGAAGCTACCTATTATTTAATGTCATTGTACGGTTGTGATATTATAATATTATATTATACAGCCAGCCGTTAGTTACAAACGTTTTTGTTTTTCAATTAGAACGAGTAAAAACTGTCTGTCTAAATCCTATATATAGTCATTGTCAGACATTTTTAACTTACCAACACAAATGAAATTCAAAAAGTTGAAAAAAAAAGATCCGATATAGTGACTGAATAATTAACTTATAAATGAATTATTTTTGAACTACTGTGCACACATCTCACGATTGTATACACAATGCACGATGAAAATACTAAGTTAACTAAAATGTAATATCATATCAAAGGTAGCATTTCTACGTGCGAGTACTCGTATTATAAAATACAACAATTTTACTCTGTTCCTTTTATACATAAAACATGTTTCGCGTAGATTAAATAACGTTATCTTTACCTTTTTATTTTAGATAAACTTGCATTGAATGATGCTTACATGAATGTAAAGCTTTGCGTATAATAATGCATCACGTTATTAAAATCTAATGACATAATATAACCGACATAAATCATAACAATAATAGTATGACATTCAACCAATCCGATGATTATTTGATTTGACAACCATTTTGTGCTTAGACGCCTATCGATATTTCTTTTACAATTAAAAAAAAAAACATTATTGAATTCAAACACGTCCTCGAGAATAAATTGGTCATTGGATCATCGAAAGTTACGATTGCATTTAATGGAAATTTGTTTTGCATTTTTCACTTATTAAATTCCAGTTTTACGCAGTCAATAAACTCATCTTCTTTATTGTCTTGCCGACGATATATTTTCTTTATTGGCGACTATTATATTATAATATATTTTCAGTTATTTAATGGTATTAGTTCCTATCGTAAAACGTTTGTGGATTTAAGATTCAACTACACAGTCTCCGAATATTAATGTAGATAAACTTTATTATTTACATAGTAGTTTTTTCTTGAACCTTGACTGCCTATAATAATATTTTCACAAAATATGCATTCAGACGGTCAAACGTTGTTTTTTACCTTTTTTTTTCGTGACTTATTCTTTTATATTAAGTTTATGTTTCATAATTCATACTTCTTCAGTATATTTTGGCCTGCTGACGACTGCAGTAATATAAGCAGTAAGTATTATAGAGATCATCCGTCTTAAGACTAACTTCCATGTCTTGTATAATTGTTTGATGGTATAGGTGTTGTTAGGACACAAACTAACTAAATACAAAATAACTTATACATTTCGGAATTTTGGCAAATACTAAATTCTGCCTATATATATTATCTTCAATATTTTTTAAAAGCTATAGAAAAACATCTTATATCATCCTTACACCATACTTACATAAATTACATCAACCTTGTATTACATTTTAAGATTTTTCAAAATGTGCACATTTTTTTATTCACAATTACTGATGAAACTTTTAAAAATTCGAAAATTGAATACGACTCCTAAACAGCGCTAAGAGATTCAAAATATTTTAAAAATCATACCACGGATACGCAATATGTATACCCTCGTTTTGAGAAAATTAAGATTACCTACAGTGATTCGTTTTTTACAACAAATTAGGATAATCGATTTTTTCGAACACTAGTTTTGCACAAAAATTATGTTTCTTCCAAATTATTAAGAAAAATCTGTTGGAATTGTAATGTTAAGCTCTCAATGCCAACTAGATTCAGTTTCTTACCGGAAAAAAAGTATTGACGTTTCTAATCAACGCCTTTGACTACTAGATATTTGTTGGTCCAAACCGGTGTGAAATTACCTAACATTATACCAAAACTGAGGTAATGACCCATGTAAATGATAATACATGATATAGCATTATGATTTACACAAACTCCCAGGGTTCTTTTTCACACACCAGTTTGAATGACAGAATTTCACACACACACACACACACACGACACACACACACACACACACACACACATCATTGTAAAATCAATACACTCATCGCTCCGATCAGAATCTAAAAAATGTAATAAAACAAAAAAAAATAGAGAATATAATATAATTAAATACGTGTGACCCGAACGAATTCACCCATTATTATAGTATAATATCATCATTATGTTATAACCGTAGGCACAAATGGTAAGTTACTAATAAAAAAAAACAACATTTTAAGGTTAATAAATTAAAAAAATCATTTAAGGTTCTCGGTGTGTTGATGAGTATTGGCGATAGTTGAAACGATATTGTAGGAAAAATGTCAAGATTGAAATAATTGTGGTTACATGCGATTATGTGAAATGTCAAAGTTTAACTCGATTGACATCGGGTGAAAACTATTTACACGGTACCTATACAGTGCAGTATCACTGCGGTCATCTCACGGTACTTTGAAAAAGTTTAACGGGCTTAAAAGTAGGACAGTAGCTATTATCACGTAGACGTGTGGTTTGTTGTTTGCCAAACACCATTGAATCATGATACTTTTCATTCGACGGAGGACATTTTAAAAAGTGCAATGTTACAATGGAGTAGATTCGGAAGAAATAAAACATTGACGTTTGCAACAATAGTTTAATACAGTATATGGACCGTACTACTCGGAGAATGGTAGTTATTTACTTGCTGTTCAACTGTTCACTTCAATGAGTATATATAACACTATCTGTCCCGCCTTTCGTTGCTCGTGCCAAAGATCCGATTAAAAAAAAGTATACACAATATTTCTAGTGATTATTATAGTAGAAAAAATATAATATGGGACCCGTAGCAACCCTACAAATTACCGAAAAAATATTATTTGAATTTAAACATTAAGCGAAAAACATTATAAGATGCTCTTGATATAATTTTTTATTGAAAAACGTTCAGTAGTTTATAAGTCTATTAACATTTGATAAACCGATACCCAAATTAATGATATGTTATATATACATACTTATATAAGTATGTTTGCCATTGGATACAAGTGTTACAGCAGTACTTGAAGTAGAGCAGAGGTTCCCAAAGGTTCCCTAACCTTTTTTCACTCGCGGCACCCTTTAGTATTTTCTAAAAATCCATAGGCACCCTATATAGTAGTATATCCTGATCTTGTGTACTTCATTGCCCGTTGAAAATGTCAATTGCATTAGAAATAGCACTTGGTATGTAAATCGAACATGTAGGCAGTTAATATTATACTCTCTACATTTTACTGATATCTCCAAAAACGATTTGAAATTTTTACAAAATAAGTTAAGTAGTTTTTGAGTACCCGCCTGTATGAACACCAGTATATAACTGTATACATCCAACCCTCGTATTTGTTTTAAGATGTAATTTCTTTATTTGAAACCATAAACCAGAATATTTAATGCATAATTTTACCTCATCTGCTCAAGTAACCAATGACAATAAATACTCATTTTTCCTATCACTATTATAGTGCTATAGTCCGTAAGCTGTAACCAACAGCAGCCATTTATGAACAAAAATTGTCGATCATAAATCTCAAAATCTTTTCTTAAATGTTCAATAAAAAAAAATAATTGCGATTTATGGAGATAAAAACTACCCAATATTTTAAATTAGGCTGAATCACACACATGGGGCATAATTTTCAAGCGCATTGCGCGTAAACTCGTTGTATGGGTCATTTTCATAAATAACGATTCAAAACTAATCATAATGATAATATAATATGTAACCAATGAAAACCCTATAGATAAAAAAGAAACAAATTCTTTTTTTTATAAACGAGAGGACTAAAATAATGTGTACTCTACCATTCAGCTACAGGGGTTGAACAAATAGGATTTTAACACCCTCCAATTTTCAATAAATGCATTTATATAACTTTGATTGAAAACAATAAAATAGTCTTTGGTCCCTCAAAATGTTTGACAAAATCGATTTTTGGTGTTAACTCAAAAACTAATAAGCGTTGGCACATTATCTATTTTTTTTCTAAAAATAACCATTCATTTTTCAAAAAACTTGAAGTTTTAATGTAACCTCATAAGTGTTTTCTTACCATAGATAAAAAAAAAAATGTTAAAAATACAAAGGCATGACTTATTTTCAGTTCTAATTTCCATAAAATTCATCGAAACCACGAAAATATTCACAATAGAAATGATTATGATAAATAATAAAATTTGTAATTAGTCTCGTGTCATAGGCCCATACATCCCCAGATTATTATCATGGATACATTATCCTTGGAACACAAAATTAAATAGCTTAAATACTACTAGTACAAATATCGATTCCACATTGATATCCAATTTAGAGTTTAAAAGATGGGTTCTCGTTTGAAAAACAGAAATTTGTACTCCGTTAGATACTTCTTAGGAACAACTAAAAACTTCAAGTATTTGAAAATATCGTTTTTAAGTACCTAGTTATATTTAAAAATTTCAAAAATCAGATTTTTGCCTAACTGCATTATTGAAGAAGAAAAAAAGGGGTGAGCATGTTTAGGAAATCGTCCTATAGCACATAACGTGTATTATGCATGAAACATGTATTCAAGTACACTAGTGCAGCGGTGCCGCACCCTTAGAGCTTGATCAATTTTCTTAAAAACGTGACCAGCCAAAAAACCTAATCCTAATTTACTATTACAACTACGTATATAGTATATACGAATTACTAGTTTGGGTCAGTTGTATGGTCAATCGGACTGAGTAGTACTTTTTATAAAGTTCAGCGCCATTCTTACTGTATATAGATATCGATCGACTGCACAGATGCGGTGGTCAGAATAAATATATTTATTATATTTTCTGACGAGTCCTGGGGTACAACAAAAATACTCCACAAAATATTTCTATGAGTTTGAAACATTATTAGATGATTATCCGGGACGTCAATTCGAAGATTTTGAGGATCGATTTGTTTTATTTGATTGAAGTGGCGACAAAAAAATTATAAACAAAATATAATTAACAATTATTAAGGAGAAATAATTGTTCGTCATATTTTTGTAAACTGTGTCCTGCATATAAATAACATTATTATAATTGTACCTGTATATTATAAGACTGCATATTTAATATTCTAGTTAACAATCATTTAAAAAAATGTTATTATATTATCTTTTTTAATATACATTTTTTTCAATATCAACTTAAAAATAAAGTGTCTAGTGTGTAAATTGTAATATTTGGATGACCCGCAATGAAATGCGGTTGACGTTTTATCAAGTATCCCAAATATATTATATCATATTTACACATCACATTATAATAACATGCAGTACAAACTCGATGACACTTCAATGTGCATATGATGAATGCCTTGTCACACCTAATAAAATACATCCCGAAAATAGATATATTTTCTTATTTTGCGATCGAACATTCAGAATTACGCAAATTCGTATTGATCGATTACCGGTGGATTTCGCAGGAGAAAAATGATTCAAATAGCATACTTACTACGTTCGAATATCTAAACGTCGTTCTAATAGAGGTGGAAGAAATTGTATGGAACACGAGTGTTCTTGGAGGGGTCCTGTAATTTTAAAAAATAAAATAAATAACAATTAATATTTGTTAAAATACAAACAAATCAAAAGTTATATCATTTGATTTCTTAAAAATTGGAGGGTTTTTATAAATTATTTTTTAAACCCCCTATAAGTAGCTAAAATAATATTTGTTTTGTTTATTTGTAGAGTTTCTATTGGTCACATATATTATATCATCACTATTATAATAATCACTAGAAATGTTATAGTATTCTTATTTTTTCATTTGAACAGTGTGTAATGTACAATAGTACATTCATACAAATTTGTTTATTCATGAACTCTTGGCGATATCCATTGAATATTACCATAGTTTGTCTCGGGGGTTGATTTTTTTAAATGTCGAAATACACGTTATGGTACGTATGCAATAAAACGCTACTTGTGTTATTATTAACTTTAAACCCCACAAAACTTTTTTGCTAAGTGATTCTAATAACCTAATCAAATCTAATAAACTGCCGAAGAACCAGCCATTTTTTTTAGAATATAATGAACAGAATGAACTCGGGTCACTGGTTAATACATTAGAATATACGGTTTTGAAGTTTGAGTAGGTACTGTTGTTCGATATGGCTTTATTTTCTATTATAATCTTAAACACATGTTGATCCTTTTTATCAACATTTAACTACCTAGTCAACAAGGAAAGATTGTTAAAGTATGATTGATGAATAATGAGTATACAGTAAAACATCCTTATAATGGAAAATAAAAACAGTCCCGTATAATCTATATTCCAGATAATTTAACGAAAAACAAGTTTTGGTTCTTGGTACCAAACGATACGGTATAGGGAGAGTTAATTGTAATTTATTCTTGAAAATTGAAAGGACTATTTTCATTGCATGGATACGAAATCGTTTTATTTTCAAGTAACTACGATAACGCATGAATAATTATGTAGAGTTAAAATAAAAATAAAAATGTTTGTATGCTAGTACAACCTAACTTGCCTAAGAATGAGGTAAAGTGTAATGTTTCAATCACCAAGAGTTGAATTCTGAGAATCATCAATTTCAAAACTATTTTCTAGTTCTTTTAGCCACACATCGTCACCGTATCTATTCCTTTTATATTTAAAATGTTTGTTGAATTTAAATACATGCGCTACTGTCTTCTATAATCCGATCTAAAAGTAAAACACTTATCCCGGTATAAAATTTGTCACAGTCCTGTATCGCTGTTCCAAGCCGGGTGTTACAGGTGTAACAACCAACATATTCTTAAGGATAATCACAAAACTATGTCCACTTGGACCTGAATATATTATGGATTTTGTTTTGTATTTGGTTTACCTTTTATGGTGCTAAAATTAATTCAATTTAAAAATGATAAGACAGTTAAAAATCCCGATTAAGTAATTTATTTTGACAATGGACGGGTGGGTATAGCCTAAAAACGAAAAAAAAAATAATATTGAAGAGTTTTTACTCACCGAAAACTTATACCTATACTTCATGTACAACAGTACCTATAGTTTATTCGACTCATACCAATGATGATAGTATTAATAATGATAAGAATAATAATAAGAGAGACAAAACTTCACGAAGTGACGTAGACGCTAAGTTTTCATTACACATTAAAATTTTTTTTTCTTTAAAATTATTTTACTAGGCCATCTGTTACATATTTGAACAATAAGCTTAAAATATGGTAATAAATAAAAATAAAATATTACATGGAATTACGGAGCGCAGAAGCCTCCCAGTGGAGGTAAGTAGGTACCTTTTTAATTGTAGAATAATATAATAAAATAACGGTCATTCGCCGTATTGTCGTAATATGGGAGAAATGAATACAATATTATTACCTACGTAAATAATTATATTACTAATAACCAGGACTCGTGAGTTCAAGCATTTGCATGTTTTTCTTACAACACAGGAACACATGCTAACAGAGATACAAATTACATGACAATAGTAATAAATATATAAAGTTTAATAGTGCATGTTTTTGCATATTTCGAGTGTAAAGGCATGTTTGGCATATAGTAGATTTTTAGACTTATAAAAAAATATGATTAGTAAATAAATATTTGAATTTTTTTTATTTTTTATTCACTTTTCAATTTACAAAATTGTAGGATTTTTTTCGATTTTTTTTTATGACCATTATATAATAACACACAGATTTAATAATAATAACGTAATAATGACAACTAAGTGTTAATCTGTAAAGTTAGGGTTTTGAGTGCATAAAACGTATACAAATTATAAGAAATTAAATTCTTATCAAAAAAATGGATATATTTTATTATTTAAAAATTTGCCTATGATTTTCTTATACCATGCATATTTGAGGTGCATAATCTAAAAATCTTGGTGCATATAAATGCATATTTCTGAATTTTTAGTGCATATTTTAATGCATATTTTGCCAATATGTAGCGCATGAATGAATGCTAATTTATGCATTGTTTAATGCATGAACTTATACGAGCCCTGCTAATAATAAACACTGACCAGATATGAATTATAGAACATATCTACCCACATTACTTCAGGGGTTTCGGAAAACAAAACCTCATATCACTGTTTGACACTCCAAGCCTTGGGGAATGGGGTTCGTCTACTCCATGTTGGGACTTAATCAACCATAAAGGTTTAGACTTGGTTACAAGCGAATATCATTTTTTTCGTGGGCGATGTATATCTCAGCGTCCAAGAAAACCATCATGAGGTCAAGGACAGTATCAGAAGGAGAAGAAATATTTATTAAGGCAATTGATGAACATTAGACCGATGGAAAAATTAAACCGTTTTTATGTCATAATAAAACAATAGTTATACATTATAATATAAAGAAAATATGTGTTGAATGTATTAATTTCAATACGCGAGAACTCGTTCTGATTTGAACGTTACAATTATAAATTGTTCCAAGATGAAATTAGATATTATATGTTTGTAAGTTGGACTATTGGCAAAAAAATATGTCATAAACATGATGATAATATTATGACGGAGTTTAATTGTCTGTCATTAGTTAGGTTAGGGAATAAGGCAAGTCGACAATTGAAAATGTTGCAGGATATTTCAAAAATAAAATATATAAGTACTCAATTAATATTTTCTAATTTTTACATACGCGTAATTCTCATAATTTATATGCTCTGCAGTCTGCACATTAGCAAAACGATGACAAGAGTTTTGTTAAATTAATACATTTTGCAGGCCAACTATTTTGTATATCTCGTATACAAAATATATATTTGTTTAACTTTTGCAAAAATACTAAAAACGTATCACATATTATAAAATGTTTATAAAAAAAACTTGCAAAACTATATAATAATATAATATAAACATACATTTGTTTACTATGAAATATAATTTTCGAAACTAATAACAGTAAATCTTTAAAGTTTAAAACATATTTCACATTGTCAACGTGATTTGAACAGCGTTAATTATTGTGTTTATAATTAATAAGTTTTTCTATAAATATGCAAGAAAGTTCAACCAATAATAATAATAATAATGATAATAATAGTAATAATAATAGTGTATTTAAATATCCAATAGCATACCTATTATTTGAACCGATGACGCTATAAATCATTAACAACTGCTCCTACACAATCTCCGTAATGGCTTTTGGATAACTAATAAAAAGAACAAAATATTTTTAAATTTTAGATACAGAATTATACCAACTTCCACATGGGTTAAACGCAGATGACAGAATGATTCATTGTGAACTTATATTTTCTAAAGCCTATGCCGGGTTACGTAATAAATTGAAATAGATATATACTGCAACTGTCAGGTTAAAAATAGCGGGATGTGAACAACGAACTCGAATTACTGAGTGTATTGACGGAAATCCTACGTCACAGTTGGCGGTCTCGTTGTCTGAGAAAATAATGTTCTAAAATTCGGATCAAAAGTATATGGCATTGGTTTGGTTCGAAGAATCGAATTTTTTTTAGAATCGTCCATCAAATTGTAGTTTTTCTACTGAATATAGTTAAATATTTCCATAACAGTATGACGTCAATATCAAGAGACAACTTAATATCTATAGACACATTTTCTAGTGGAAAAAATGCTCTGATCTTTATCTTTTTTCAGCAAATTAGATATAATTGGTACTTTGTGAAAGTCAAAATTAAAAATTCTCAATATTTTTTTTAAATAATTGATAAAGACAAAAAATGAATGCTAGCATTTGATAAAATTGTAATGTAAAATAATAAATTGTTTAGTAACATTTGTCACCAAAAAATAAGATGGTATACACGCATAGACTAAACAATTTGATGATTTAAAAATGTAATACATGATTTCTTATTTTGTGAATACTGAAAAAAAAAAATAATAATTTCCTAAAATATACTTTGTATAGGCAGACTGTCTTCTGAATCGTTTTTCGTATGCAATGGTTTATCGTTGAACTCAAATTTAACACATATATTACTATAAATTACTCAATGACAAGATACACCGACACCTACTGAACATACTTCCCAACTTCTTTTAAAAAAATTGCCACATTGTATAAACTTTATTATTTAATTTTCTTTAAGGTTGATTTTTAACTAACAGTTTGTTTGTGTTTGTAGTTCAAGTTAGTTTTCTTAAAGATTATATTATGTGCACTCATCGAAAAAACAGCATTGAATCAATATTAGAAGATTGAAATACCAAAAATGGAATATCAATAAAAGTGAATAATAATTGAAAGTTCGATTATAAAATAGTTTGTCATCGAAGATTTTTGAAGAAGATTAATTGCTTTGTTTTATCTTCGTGGTTCCAATAAATTAATTAACCATATGAGTAATAATATTGCTTTATCATCTTTTATAATATTTTGAATTTTTCAAGGCGATAGCAAAAATACCATCAATATTCAATATGATGTATGACTTGTATATTATTATTTGTTATAAGACAAAATATTATTATAAATATTATAATGTTTCAATATTAACAATACCACAAAGTTAAAAATATGTTCTACGTAAACAATAAAACTTAATAAACAAATAACAAAACATGATTTTACTCTTTTTAGCAAGCTTTATACAATACACCGCACACAATGTATACAAATATTGTCATAATCTTATTAAAGCGTAATATTTTATATTTACGTTTAATAATTATAATATACTTACTTAAAATTATATTGTTTATCTTGTATTTGTAATTGTATAAGGTAATTAAACGTTGTATGACATAGTATAATAGACGATTTAATTACCTAACTTACCATTCAGCAAATATTGTATAAATTAATTTTCTGTATACTTTTCTAATATGGTAAAAGATGGTGGGTTTTTTGTATTTTAAATAAGACATGATTCAATGTTAAAACTTAATATTAGATTATCTGTGATATATTTGTTTTGTGGAACAAAAGAGTGGTTTCTACTAGTTATATTGAGTTTCAAAATGTACTTGTATTGCATACATACAACTAAACCGCTTAAATGAATATCAAAGTTGAAGATTAATGTTTCGTTAGAAGTTTTCATAATTATATATCAAACTCAAAGGCGTCTGATTGCTAAAACCGTTTATTGTGAACGCAAAAGGGATTCTTGAATTTATTGTCATAAAATGCTTATGAAATAAAAAGACAAAACAGAAGTATAAAAAAAAAACAAAGAAAATAAATAAATTTGATCTTGAGGTATGATTAATGAACATAAACTCACAACAATATAAAAACATTCAACGTACATATTATAAAACTTTTACTTTCAAAACGTTATCAAATACAGAAAAATAAAACTAAAGTATAACTATGACACAATATATTATGTTTTCTCGTTGAAAATTGTATTATTATTACATAAAATTGTCCGTAAACATAGTTGGAAACTTGAAAAAATACTATAAAGGCATATTACAGCCTATATATGTGTATTCGAACATTATATTTTGCTACGCACACAGTGCCTATTTTGAAGTACGAGTATGCACGAAAATTAAAATTACACAAAATATTACATTATACATTTTCATTTATTTTCAGTTATAACGTTTCGTTTATGATAATTACGTATTTCATTCCCATCGGACTGATGGGTTTCACCTACGCCATGATCGGTCACGAGCTGTGGGGAAGTCAGAGCATCGGAGAATGTACACAGAGGCAGCTGGAGCACATCAAGTCCAAGAGAAGAGTGAGTTTTAAAAAAAATAAAAATAAATTTAAGCGCATAATAAGGCAAAAAATTCCCTTTGCTGTTAACGATGTAACGCGGGCGGCTGTCCAATTAAAACCGTTTTGAAAATTACATTTACATTAATAAACAAAAACAATCTAGGGAAAATTTTCCCTTCCCTTGCGGTTTATTTTTTGTTGGGATTAAAATATAATACGTATGTCGTTGAAATATATTTATAGTATAAAACAATGTTTTACTGCCAAGTTAAGAGGGATTGAAGTTTAATCCTGTCAGCTGTCGAATTTAACTCGGGTATTTCTGATTTTTTTTTCTCGTGGAATCGTTTGCGTACAATGCCCGTTAACACAACCTTTGAGCATTTCTTTGTCAAAGACATATTGTTCTGAAACCAATAAATATAATGTCGCACTACGCTCGAACGATGATTTTGATATTCGATTCATTACTTAAGGTTAGCTTGCTATTTAATACGAGCTACTCTGCAAATTGTTTTATCATTGGTCGGGGAATTATGGATAAAATGACCAAATATAACTTAACGTATTTATTTTTGTTTTATTATTATGTAAACCGCCCTCATTTGTATTTGTACAACGAATTTGATTGAACGTTTCCATTCGATACATTATTACCAAAGTGTATTGAGTTGAGCGTATTGTTTATTTTAACACCGAAAAAATTATTTGAATTGTGAATTTGTAATATTGTTTTTTTTTTTACTGATTTAAAATAAAAATTATACTATAAACGTGTATCTATTGAATATTGATACAGGATTTTTCTATTACATTGGGATTGTATTGATTTACTTAATTTGAATTTAAACATTTAAACTATTTAGATTTTAAAATTGAAATATGCATTTAAAAACAAATGTTCTGACAATTGTTTAATTGTCTTAAAAGGTTGAAGATCCAGCAGTGTATAAAATATACATAATATCAGTTACTTATCTTAATGGGTTTCTTCATAATATTACGTATTGAATAAATAATATTTAAAACCATTCATGTCTTGGAAGTTTTAAAATAAAGTTAATAATATTATATATTTATTTCTACCCGACGTATACTTATTACTTACATACTTATTTATTCCACTTAATAATAATATCTTCGAATTTCATTTTGTAACAAATGTTTTTGTACGTTTATTATATACAATCTATGCAAAAAATGTAAAGACGAAGAGTATGTTTAAGTGTCTATGTTTAAATTATTAATTAAATTATTTATTATATTATTAGTTTTTTAATTTTTAACTTTTTTAATGTTTAGGTACAATATAAATTATATTATATGCTAATTATTCAAGACAGTTCATAGTGCCTTAATATACAATAATTAATTAATAATGTTATAAATAAATTGTATTTCTTAGTTAAAACATCCAATAATAACATAAGTAATATGAAAAATTAAATTGCTAAGATAAAATTGTTTTCTTTTTTAAATTTTACTGCTGCTATGAAACCTGTATATTCATTTATTATTTAAAAATGTGATCTATAAATATAAGTTAAATCAAAAATAATAAATTATAAAAATGAAGTATTACACCAAATAGTATTCTTGTTTTAATATTGCATTAAACGTAAATTCGATAAGTTATATTATAAGTACTTACAATGATTTGACTACATAAAAATTACAAAGTCATTATGGCGTCGTTATGGACGTAATAACGATTTTAACTTCTATACATTTTCTAGATTCCATAAGCATGGAATCGGCTGTAATTATTACCAATTGTTTTAAGTAGGCAATTAAAAATAAGTAATTACTATACATTGCTCCGTGATATAAGTCGTCTACCAATCTTTTTCGATATATTTACTGCAGATAAAATGACCTCAACATAATAGGGCATATCATACAATATATGAAAAACGTAACCGGATTACTATGTACACATAAAATCGGTTTACTGGAAACGCCCATTTCTCATTTACTATTCACTTAAATCATTACAAACCTATCAATTGCATGTCGATAATAATACGACGATACTCGACTTAGAAGCTACAGACCAGAGGGCAAACTGACGCCATAATTGCGAGTAGGTAAAGAGGGAACAGATAGATATAGTGAAATTAATGGAGGCCATCCAAAACTATAAGTTTATCATCAACAAATAATTATAAAAATAATAGATTTTTTCAACTGATGTACTTTGAACTTCCATGTATAGTAAAAGGGTTTTTAATCTAAACAAAACAACTGTTTATTAGATTAAACTAAATTAAATACTTATTTGAAATATTATTTAAGCCTCTAGGTAATATAAAATTGTTACTTGCGTTCGACTTAAAATTGTTTTATAAATCAGTATAAAATGTATATATAATATGAAAAAATGTAGGCATAAATACATTGAAATGACCTATTTATAAAATTAAATCTCAATAGTTAACAATATTTTTTCGATGAAATTAAACGTTTTTGAAAAATAAATAGCCAACCAATGAACAATAAACAAAATAATAGTTCATAATTTCATATCCACCTGCAATAATTCAAGGACCCACATCGCATCATACATTCATACATAATTTGTTTATAAATTTCCTATTCATTACGCTGTGTTCTGAAACTGAATTCAGCGTGAAATCAAAACTCTATTGATTTCAATGTATGTACAGTTTTACAAATATAAAATATAAATAAAAAGTTATAAATTATATGTATTATAATTATTATCATTTGAACATCGATTTTCATTTTTAATTAGATTAAAAATTGGGAAATGTAAATAATAGAGAAATTGATTGCAATCGTCGATATGGCATAGGCGTGCAATAACAATGCAGAGTAAACAAACGTCAGACCTGTACAGAACTCAACAATGTTTTACGAACAAATGAATTCATGTATTTAATCAAAATATTATTAATTTATATAAATAGCTAAATAATACTTTTGTTATTACCTGCAATGAACATGTATTTATAATTGGTCTATCTACAATTCATAATTCATAATGATTTAAGAATTGATATTAAATATCAGATTCTATAACATACACATTTATAATTATTTATTTATGTTTTGTAAATTTCATATTAAAATATTACCTTAAGAATATAAACGTTTTGCATATTATCAACACGATCTTATTTTATCATGTGAAATATGTAACTTCACATTGAGACGACTTACGATTTTAAAATGTTGGATTACTCTTATACAAAAAACTGTTTCATAGAACACCTTATATAGTAGTTCACCGTCCATTACAACTTATTTTTTTAATAGAACTATTAATTTATAGCTATTTTTAATTTAATAATAAAAATACTTTATAGATGGTATCATTTTAATTTAATAACTTTAGCATTGTTTGATTGACATTTGACTAGTACGATTGTAGATACTTAATACTTGTACGGCAACCTTTTTTAAAAACACTCCTGAAGTTCTGAGTGGAACAAGAAATATATTGGTTTTACAATGATTTTCTAACTTATATTTTTTGTCTCTGTTATCAAGTTTTGAAGTGGAAAATGATATTTAATTTTCAAGACATCAGGTCGTTTTCAGTACTAAATTGTATCTAGTTGGTACTTGAGAATTTTCAGTATTTGTCTTTGCAATAGAAAAAAACTAACAAAGAACTACGTATAATTTAAAGTGTCCTCAGAAAAAGACACTGATCCACATGCTACCCATCTCTTGTACACAGAATCACAGAATCCTTTCTTTAAATACATTTATTTATCATTTAAATCAAATTGAACTCAATGACGAGGAGTACTCAAAACCTACTATATATCAGAGCTAGTTCCCTGGATTTTATTTTTTTGAATAAATGTAACAGCTTTCGAATGGTATATACGTATCATCATCTTCTGTCAGTGTGATAAGTTTCGTATCATGACTATACGTTAACATAAATGGTGATTTTAATTCATGTAACCTTAGCAATTAGTGACATCTATAATAACATATTATACTATGAGGTAGAACAAGAGTCAATATCCTAGATTGTTCAAACGTTCTAACTCAATATCTTATTTTGACATTTTTTCGTCCTTACAATCTCAACTATTTCAAGTTGTAAAAAAAAACGAAACACAATCAACTTCTCAAACAAAATTTCGCATAATGCGTTATACCTGTATATTACTTATATTTGTGTTATATACATATTATGTATACATAAAATCCCACATAAAACGAGTTTACGTGCAATGCACTCCAAAACTTCTCGACCGATTTTGATAAGATTATGCGCAATGTGTGTGATTTAGACTTAAAATATAGGATAGTTGTTATCTCGATCAATCGCCCTTAATTTGTTTTATTGAACATTTCGAGATTTATAATGGAAATTTTAGTTTATAAATGGCTGCTATTGATTACAGCTTACAGATTATAATACTATAATAGTAATAAGAGAAATTATTATTCATTGTCATTGGTTACTATGGTATATGAGGTATGCGCATGGCAAAATGGTCGTGTTTATGGTTTCGAATAAAGAAATCATGTCTTAAAACAAATATGAGAGTCGAATGTGTGTTTGTAGCTCGTATAGGAGATGGGAATTCAAAAACTACTAAACCGATTTTGTGAAAATTTCAAATCGTCCTTGGAGGTGGTTAGGTTAGCCTATCGAATGACGAATTGAACAGAAATTTTGAATCATAATAATATAATATAGAGTTGGTATTTTTAAAGGTGGTCAACGAAGTGCACAGGGTCAGCTAGTATTATATAAATGTGGGTGGCTCGCAGTACTCATAATATAAAATTAGTTATTCAATATAAGCTAAAATGTATGACTCACTTAAGTGTGATTTTTGTCTAAGCGAGTGAGACAATAGCAGTTGTATAATTGCGTTTTGTGATTTGACGCCAGCCACCGAGTAGTAACAGCAAGACGCATTTCGTCGTAACCATTTGATTGGCCTTTTGGTGCATATGTCTGGTGTATTGTGCAGCATGTTTATTATTGTGAAATGTGAATGTTTCAACCATATACTACGGGAAAACAAGGAGTGAAGGGGATGAGATAACCCGTCGAAGTGGCCAATGGCAACGGCGCAACTATAGACACCTACCACAGTTCCAAGTATGGATACAAAAGGAACGACCGTGGGGAATGATCGATGTACATACATAATATATACCCACCGGCCACCGATGTCAACCGCTCTGTATATACTGACTGATTGCTATACCAGCGTCGTGCAAGACAATAATATGTCGTTTTGTAGGTGTTGCCACGTACCACAGAATAGACTTGACCACAATGGCTACCACAGCGGTTTCCTTTCTGATCGATCGGTATTGACGCCGCACGGTGTCCAGCATCCCGTTTCATGGGTACTGATATATTATTATATAATACGTGTGTGGTTAATTTTCTGGTTTTTCGTAGATTATTTTTAATATAATTAAAACTTTTCTCGTTTTGAAAGTTGTTTTGGACACAACAATCATTTGATCGCAGATTGCATTTGGACTGCAAACCCATGATGTGGAATATCCTTTTGGTTGTGCAATAATGTGTGATTTTTAATTTGAGATATAGCGATTATTCGGCAGTTCTATAAAGTATGGGTAGGTACACATTTTGGTATTTCACACCAGATAACTATAATATATACACTTATTAAACAGGTGAAAACTTTGATTATGGGGAAGTGATTAGCATCATAAATCCCATGAGGTAATATCAGTGGTATAGTAAGAACAATGCATTCGTTTCAGGTACATAAATTCCTAAATTAGAACCAGATCACACAGTCATAGTTAGAAGTCGTGATTGTGTTAATTGAACAGTGAACAACACACAAAATGTGATTAATTTTTTTATTTTTAAGAACACAAATGATACAATTATTTATTATTTAGTATTGTTCTAAACCCACGTAGAACAAACTAATACTATTAATAAGGTTGTAAAAGTTATAACCATTGTAATCAAAGCACAGTCTATGCTGTGGTGTTGTGCTGTAACGTGAGCACGCCAGCCAGAAAACGCCTAATATGAATGAAAACAAGGGACATTAATAATAAATAATAATACATCACACACACGAGTTAAAACTATGTCTGGTAATAAGCTTATTCTATGACAAGAAATCATTTAACGGACGTGTTACGACTTCCCTCGGTGTTCGAACAAACGGTGTAAATTGTCCGCCTCCGTTATTGTCATCGCCGTCGCCACCGCCATCGTCATAATGTAATGGGATGACCGGAAAGAAAAGCGGACTAACCGGACGTGTTTTCGTTGAAAACCATAAATTACAAGCTCGCGGATGTTTATTTTCTAATTCAACGGGTGTATTATTGTGTGTCTTCGGAAAAATATTGCTTTCGTACCTGAGAATAGCCATTTTAAAGTTTGAACCCATCCTTAAATAACTTTTTAGCTTTCATTATTTGATTGGTTGGTAGTATTAATATGCTTCAATATGTTTATCGTTAGGTAATTATAATTAATTCGATCATCATTTCTCAAATATATCAAATAGAATGATGATGTTTGAATATATTCAACCAAGGTGGGAGTTCAAGTCTATTTTTTTTGTCAGTGAACTATTCGGTTTTTTTAGGCAGTATTATGGTCAGAATGAGAAAGTGGTTATGGAATAATATATTGTCTTATCGTTTATGTATACCTAATATGGGTTTCTTGATAATGGCTATAATACGCTATTAAGCTATTCTGCTTCTTTATTTTAATGACAATTTATTTGATTTTCAATTGTACAGTTCATTTTATTATTGTAAGTAGTCAATTGTTGATAACTTAAATCATATTATTATGTAAAATTACATACATTACAGTATATTAGTTTAAGCAGTAAGCACATTAAATATATTATTTTACAATTTATATTATAATAATTATACCACTAGAAGATTTTAAATATTAAAGCACTGTTCTACCTGCAATAGCTGCCGTATATCTTGACACGTACGGTTTAGGTATCGATGGGATAATACCAATCTCAAAACCACACACTGATATCACACATTGTAATATTCTGGTTTCACAGAATTTATTTTATTTATAGATATTCAAAAAATAATTTTGAAAAATGAACGGAAATGTTTATCTATTCAGCAATAGCGTTCTCATCACTCGGTTACCTTCGAAAGTAAATAACCTCTGAATATATAAGTGAAAAAAATTAACCACTAGAAGTGTGTTGCCAGTTTTCTTATAATTTATGATATAAAAAGAATAAATACTACGAAACTTGGTTTACGAGTACTTTGCCCCGAACCCGTGTATGTACCTACGACCTACTGTTTAAATACATTTTACAAGAACTAGACAAATAAACGTGTTCGAGAGTACATCATACAAGATTGTTATGAATGTCTGGCACAGTGCACACGTCATGGAACATTATATTATAAAGAAAACCAATCCATGGAAATGTGACATAAAATATTGGAAAACTATTTTAGAGCTGATAATTTTGACTGTTTGAGTGTATCCGTCGTATAGCCTATAGGTATTTTAGTTTTAAATTGTTAATAAAATAGTTCTTCTAGTGTGAAACTATTGAAGAAAATATTTTTATCAAAGTAATATCCCATTGTGTATGTGATATAAATCTAATAAAATAAATAAGTGGTAAAAATATATTTTCTCTTTAACTATTATAAAAAGTACTTTACATCTAAAAATCACTTTCCAATCATTTATGACAGTCTTCGTGAAGTTATTTTTAGCCATGTTACACATATGAGAGACGTATAGGTAGATAATCCATTTTTGAATACTTGTCTCTGGCTGGTGCCCTTGAACTTCTATTTGCGCTAAATTTTGATCTAGGTGTATAATAAAAGATTACAAAATTATTAAAATGAAATTTTCTTATATGGATACGCTTTATTTGCATGTCATAATATAATTTATAATCTGCACAGTGACTTATTTCGTTTTTTACTTAGATGTTCTGGTTAGGTAAACCAGAAATGTATATTTATTGAAGTGCTCAGTGCAACAGTCTGGTACCTATATCATAATATTTTCGACAGTGACTTTTCCTTGAAAACAACTTCATGGAAGAAATATCTTTATACATGTACAACAACCATACAAATCCAATTATTATTTTTGGGGTTATCATATATTTCGTTAATTATTGATAATATGATGAATTGTAAAATAGTCGTCTGACATACAATTATTTATCTATTTGCCATTATTGTCTTGGCTACATTTTTGAGACAGATTCCGTTATGACTGTTGTTACTTAACTAAAACCAATATTATGGCGTTCTATACAAGTAAAATAAATTAAAATCTATAAATTATAATTTATAACAATAATGCGATATTCATTTTAGTATAAAATATTTAACTGCGCTTATGTGGATTTTAATGTGTTTAATCATATATTTTCTGTTTACATTCTCAATGAATACCATCCGTGCTTTTAGTACTTATATATACATAATACATATACATTAATAAAATGTGTAGCTGTGTACTATATTAGTATGTAGTAACTTTGTAAAAATGCGCTTGCTTTATATTAGATATTAAAAAAATACCAAGATAATTTAAACCAGATTTTTACAAGGTGTTGGAAAATGAATTTTAATAAAATAGATATTATAATATGCTCCTTTTTCATATGAAAAAAAAATTTACTGTGTACTATTTCAACTACAAGCAATACGTTGCAATATTACATGCTGTATAAATGTTTAATAAAAAATATTATAGTTTTAAATAGATTATGGATGTATTCATTTCGTTAAACAAGCTATAAATAAAATATAACAAATAACGTATTTTTAAGTTAAAAAACGAAATTTTTTTATTTATGAATTTTGGATTAATGTAATATTTGAGGCCATGTCTATATGAATTTAATAATTATGTTACGTTACTTAAAAGTTTTCATTATAATTATCGTAATACAAAATAATATTATGCAACCGCCTAATCTATACTATTTTTAATTTGTTTGCAGAAAGTCATATGATAAAACAATACTAATCTAATGGACAAAAATTATGTACAATAATTTAGTAGGCCATGTACAAAATACAAATTATTATATTAGAAGAACTGTTCAGATTAAAGCACTATAAATAGTTTATTTTGATACACATTGGCGTGTATCAACATAAATTCACTGATTTTTTTTACGAATACATTTTTTGCTTATTAAGAATTTTGACAAATTACCTTTCAAAAGTGTAAAGTATCTGTTATCTGTGTCATCAATTTTTGATCTATGTAGGTAATGCATAAAAGTTTTTTTTTTACTTTATAGCACCTTAACACAAAATCTAGCAATAATGTAAAATGCATTTGTTTATCAAATACCTAGTTTAAGTATGTACCTGTATTTAAGTAAAACTTAGGTTGAATAATTCATTGATTACATAAATATAATAATATTAACATTTTCCAGTTTTTAGATAATTTAATTTCCTAATCTAATATCGATTTCAACACTTACAAGAACTTTACAATAACGTAATTCTATAATTCTGCATATGAGTAAGTTATAATAAGTCTTATATAGGGTTTTCGTTTAAATTTCACCAACCTATTTTTACAATCGAATACTTGATAACAGATTAAAATAATTAGTTTTTTTGTAATCTTATATTATGTCATTAGACTAAAATAACATAATTACCATTATTTTAATTCTAAAAATGAAGGTTCCTTGTACTCCATCATTAGCGTTTTTAGACCCAATGTTCATTACATTCTAAAAATGATGGATGTCTGGATCATGGAAAATTAAGTACTCTTCTGATAACAAAAGTTTGTATGATAAACTAAAAACTATAAATGTGTGTTTAATTTTATGAATTTTAATCACATTATAAATTATAACAGAAAGTAAATAAGACTAATCATTCTGCAATATTATGAATATCAGTGGTGTTCCGAAGGTTATTATAATTCTAGTTGAAACTCAACAAGATGACAGTTGTACAACATTAATGATAAACATTTATCTAAGTAATTCAATTATTAACCGAGAAGCTTACCTGTTTTGAAATAAAGTGAACAAATTAATATTTGTTTAAAATATATTAACTGTTTGTATATTATGTGTAATGTAAATTACATAAATTATTTTATATAATGTTGACATTACTTAATGTACCTATTGTATTTGAATGTATTAACCACTTCTAGTCTAACCGAACGATCTACGTTTAAAATAATAATTTATATTAGGGTACATTTTGGTATTTTTTTATGTGTTAGACCTTTTTTTCAGAAAAATTTCAAATAATATGAGTATTGAACGTATAAAACGTTTAAGCACAGTTTTCGATCAATTGAAACAATAACCATGCAATTTACAACCTGACAAAATTTATATTAGGTACCTATATTACATGTTTACATGACTATGAAAAAACACGGTACATAATACTGATTCGCAATATTTACTAGTTATGCTTGCATTTTAAAGTTTTACATTTCAGTAGTACTAGTACTGTAAATTATTGTTTTTATTTTTGTATTATTCAAAATAAATGATACATTTTTGTAACTGATAAAAGTTTTATTTTTGTTCAATGATAATTATTTCTCGGCTCATCAGTCGTGATGACTTAAGTCAAACTAACTTATAATTTTAAGTTCATGCGCAAATACAAATATTCTTATCTGATATTCATATTTCCACATTGTAAAATGTATTTAATTCTGTTTGAAGGTTGTGAAAATGATGATCGTCGTTGTGACGATTTTCGCCATCTGTTGGCTGCCGTATCACATTTACTTCATTGTCACATCTCATATGCCGGAATTAACTAACGCACCGTACATTCAAGACGTATATTTGGCCTTTTACTGGCTAGCAATGTCCAATTCTATGCACAACCCAATCGTGTACTGTTGGATGAATTCCAGGTAAGCACTGAGATTATAATTTTTCATTGAAAGTCTGTTGACAATCTAATATACAAGGTGTGTTTTATTAACCATTTATGATATAACGATATGTGTACCTATTTTATTTTTTGATATTCGAATAATCTACCTTTGAACACGGCTGAATTCCCGATGAATCTGTTGGGAAATACTAAGTAGTAAATAGTATATGCCAACGTTTTAGCTACGGAGCATTCAACAGAGGCATTTTATGATATTTCAGGAAAGTATAAGTGAATAGGTAGGTACTTCAAAATATAACTTCGTCAGCGGCAATACGATACCTACAATTTCACAGTATAGGAGAATATCGATTATTTATTCGTCGTAAGCATAACTTCATGCGAAAGGTTATAAAAGAAAAAATGAACAATAAATTATTATGTTGTAGTTATGTCTGTACACAACTATCTATGTTTAATTCGGCGTTTACGATTACGGTGCAATGTAATTGATTATAGTTTACAAGCTAAAATTATTTTTATTTTATGGTTATAATTAAATACATGGTAGAGATATTTGATGTATAGTGTGTATATATATTATACGTATATTTATTCATATCTGCAAAATATGAAGTGCAGTATGACCAGTTAATGCAACTCTATTAATCCCGTGAATTTAAACTTTCAGCGCACATGAAGCTGCGATCACGTCTAACACATAGGCAACGAACAATTCTATCTATTTACAAAGTGCTTAATAATAGTCACTGTCATCCGTAATCAATGTAATAACAATGTTAAGCCCTATGTATTTCCATCATCATATACTTACGAGTTAGTTTCTCCGTGAACAGGTGTTTTCCGGTTGTCAACCCTAATTACTCACTTTATCAAGAGATATTGGTGTATTAATATCAGACGTATTGAAGCAATACGTACGTAGTCATTTACCAAATAAATAAAAAGATTTTAAAAAGTTTCCAGGGAGAGCCCAATGTAAGTTTACTTTAATGGACATTTTTAAAAATCGAAGTCTCCATCAAAACGTGTTTTAGCCAAGATTTTCAAAACTCATTAAAACTGTTAGATAGGCATGTACCGAATAATACCAATAAATATGGTGCAAGTTATCTAGTGGTATTTATCAATGATACCAACATCATTTTATAATGTAGGTATAGCAACAGTTGTGATAAAGAAAATATTTAAAAATAATTATTTTTTGAATGTATGATTAATTGATAGTCAAGTTATTGCCCAAAGTACTGGAAAAAAATATATTTTGTAATTTTTATATTTTTTCTAGATGAAACTAAAAAAAAAAAATACTTAATTTCTTTAGATTTATAATTTTAACTGAATAAAACCGCTATACTCTCAATATTATGGAATTCTATAAGGAATTAGGAAATCTGACTTTTAGATAAATGAAATGGGTACTTAAAATCGTATTAAGTTAGTCAAATGTTTCTTTGATTACTAAATCATAAAATCAAAAATGTGTTCGAGATGTGTGACGAAATGTCGAAACCATTATTTTTATGTCGTTTGACAAACTTGCTAACATCAAACTTACACACATCAAATACGGTTCGTTTGCTGTCGTAAACGCAGTCACATACTAACTTAAAAGAATGTGTGTTAAAGCTTCACCGTTAAATATTAAATACGTGTTTCGACGATAATAGCTTTGGCATAAAGTTTTCCACGTAATTGAAATGTTATTTCCCGTATTTTTTTTCCTTAATATAGGTAGATTTACTGAGAAAATGTTTATTTATTCAACAACATTTTTTTTATAAACATAAAATTCATTGCGAGACTAATGTTCAGAGATATTTTTTTAGGTGTTTATCAAATATATAAATATTTCACAACATGTTTTAACGGGTCGAGGTAAAACAAAAGACAAACTTCCTATAAAGTTAACATTTTTTTAATTCATGAATATTGGTATAGAGTAGGAACAATGGTTTAAGCACAATAGTTAATACTATAATGTTAGAAATGAAGTTTATAGTAATAATTATTAGTAAATAGGATCTTATTATATATTATCTAAATGTACACTATAAAAATGTATTAAACAAATAAAAACCACATCTCAAGCCATATTACAGTGGTTCTCAACCGGTGTGTCAAGTATCACCGTGATGTGTTTCACCAAAAAATTTGTTTACATATTTTAATGTAAGCACATGTTCAAAATAAAAATATATGACGACGTTATGACGTGATGGTAAAAACCACAGATAAGAAAAACAAAGGAGAACAGATGGTCTCATTCTCAATTTGCGTACCTATAGGTTTATAATAATTATTACTTTTTCAAAAATCCATTAATTATTTTTTTATTTGTGCCTCTATATTTATGGATTTAAGTCAGGGTGTCGTCGTAAAAAAAGGCACTGTTATATAATATATATTATATTGACTTTACAGCCGTCGCCTTGTATGAATTAACCTAAATATACCATGCTCACGGGTGTACATCATGTTTATAGATTTTATCAACAAGCAATTATTATTGATTGCCTAGTGAAATCATAAGTTAGTAAAAATAAGAAATAATTTTTTGATAATTTTATACATTTTTTTACCCACCAAAATAAATGTTATAATAATCACTAGTTGTGCATAAATCATAATGTTTATATAAACTCCTCGGAGTATATCTTTATTTTAATTAAATTGTTTGATCAACATGTAAGTCGGGTTTTTAAAAGACAAATATTGAACAGCTATAGTTATAATGCAAAATATCTTCTAATGTATACACATCCAAAATTCTTATTCATACATTTGTTTGTGTTGTTATTTCAAGGCCCAATTAAATGCATATACGCACTTTGATTTTGAAAAACGAGTGTTAAAAATGAAGATACAGAATAAATATTTGCCACAAAATTAATACGTTTAGATCCAAGTTCGTAGCTCACATGTGTCTACCTCTTAAGCAAATGAGCACAAAAATACGCAAATACCAGTCCCTGACAATAGTATTGAAATCAATTGTTTTTTTTTTTTTAATCTTTATGATCTTTAGTAGTTTTATTATTTTTATTTTAGACCTTGTAAGCTGGTACCTACCAGAAGTCTCGATAATATTTAAGTTAAGTCTGAACAATTTTCACACAAAATATATAACGTTACATTTTACCAATATACAACAATTTATAACAAACATTACAGTATTATTATATCATACAGAGTTTTGTGTTAATTACTTACATAATAACTGCATTATTAGGTATTATATTATAATGTTGTTACCATTATTCCATTACTATTCCATTGAATTACCAACAACGGGGCTTAGGTACTTACATCGCGAACCAAAATGCATATTACGCGATGTTTGTTTGTAGCACAGGCTATATGAAAATAGTCAGTTTTCATGCATTCTGTGCTTGTAGTCTGTACACATATAACGCATCACGACTGAAATTAAACAACCTACTTTTTATACCTAACTGTTTTTTTTTTCAAGTACACATATTATTTATTACATACCTTCTGTATACATTATCATACATCACCTAGGCATAATTACAACGAATTATATTTAATTTACGAGAATGTGAATTAATAATAACACGTCAACGCATATGTTTATAACGCTTAGACACATCACCCAACACTAGGTAAACATACGGTTTCGTTAAATTATTATTCATAGATATATGTTCAACATTTCACAACAAATGCCGTTATATACACGTAAATTATATAAATACATGCGTAGAAGTAGATGTGCGTATTGTATACATATACACGAGTATACGATGTTCGTGTGTTCGAGTATAATCTTTTATTTGTCTTTTCAAATGTTCTCAAAACTCGCCCGTGGCTAAACCAACTGAGCATTTTTTTTATTGTCGTATGAGTTTACCATTTCCAAGCTTTTGAAATCGTCAAACACACACTGTCCCTCAACACTTTTACCGCCGTATCTTTCTATTTACACCATTCATTTTTATTTTTTATCGGTCAAGGCATTGTTCTTATAGTATATAACATATACTACACTTTCTGAAAACATGTCATATAAAACAAAATTACATTGGATTTTTGTATGTGTTCAGAACTTTAAAAAAAGGTAAAAAGAGGTAACGTTAAGTGACACAATAATATAATATTAAAAAAGTTGGAATTATAAATATTACAGTATCAATATATAACATGATATTAGAATTTAGCAGTATTATATTATGCACGCAGCATAATATAACATAATTATGGAACCTATAAATTAAAAATTATCTAATTATTAAAACGTTAACGGAAAGTTACACTTTTTTACATGAAGATAAATGCCATAGTGCTATAATATATTGTATAAGTTGCAGCTAGTAGTTTAATGGTTGTTTGGTATATTAATATATTTAACCTATTTTCCATTGTCAGTTATTAATAGTTTTACCACGGATAGTATAAATATAGTACTCCGATAAATATACCTAATTCATTACATCCTAGCGGTTTTGTCTTATAATAATTCTATTAAGTATTAACAATAATTCTAATTCGAAATGACTAAAACCGGATTTGAACCCACGCCACGGTTGCTGTAGATTTAATATGTTAAGTTTAGGTTTACTTAGTTGGTATATGAATGATAATAGTTTGCAATACTCAGTAACCAGTCGGTAAGTTTTTTTCTTGCATACACAATTCTAGCAGCGCGAGCAGTTCATTTCCAAGAGTGTAAGGTCCAACTGTCCAAGCAATTCTCGAAACGGTTCATTGAGTATCTACCGATTGAGATAATAGTCGGGATGTGTAACGAACTTTGGAAATACCAACGCAGAAAGTCAGTGAATTATGAAATTCGTTTAATGTGCCGGGTCCTTCCGACGGTCTAGTGTGCGTGATCTGTGCCTTTGCTCTTTGTACGTCACTCAAATTCTTGGATTTTTGCCGCTATAGAACGAGAGAGATGAAGTATGTCTATGAGATGAGTGTACCTATGAAATATGCACTCATCTATTTCACACAATTTTCCGCTCGCAAACGTCGAGGGCCTCGTTCATAATGGGTCGTAGAGCATCCGAGGTGCGACAGTGGTAGAGATAGAGAACCGTCAAACAAACAATTTATTACAAAATTAAATACAAAAATTGTAAACAATAATTATTGCGCACACTCAATATACACGTCGTGGTATAACGCAGGTACAATATATCCAAGAGAAAGTTGTGACTCGTATTAAATGTTCTCTGTCTAATGTAGTGATGCCTTCCGTGCCATCGAGCTGTCACGAGTACTTGGCCTTAATGTATAGCTGATGACCACCGGTGCAGGGATTGGGTTGTCATCGTCGTTTCATGGCTGAACAAGTCACCGATTGAGTTATGTGTGTTAGACTTAGGTAACTCGACGTGCTGTTTTTGACTTTTAGTGATGTTTTCGTTTAAATCCGTTTATTTATACTATCTTTTGAGTTGCTTAACAACTGTTTTCCGCGTTGGACTTAGTTTAATCCGACATCCGCGGTCCAAGTCAAGTATCATCAAGACTTACCTTACACGGATAAATAAATATTACTTTCACACGTTAATAAACTAATCTATGAAATATTAAACCAATATCATTTACACCCGGAGTGATGAACGGCATGTTTTTGACGATAATATTATGTCACGAAACAATTTTAATTATATTTTACATTATAGTTTGGATATTATAGATAATAACTTTATTTAAACGTGTTATGTGCCTAGGCAGTAATACATAGGATATTATCGATATTTTAATTAAAAATGTTAATTCATTTATATCATGCTTGTGTTAATTTCATAAAGTTTGTGTTAAATATTTTTGTTCTTAGTAACATACTTTGTAGAACAGCCTATTTTTTCATACATGTGTGTATTTCGTGCTGCCAATATGTCAACTAATTAAAAAACATGCCCACAAAAGATCTCCCAAGAGATCAATACATTTGAGAACTAATTAAAAAATAACATTTTTTTTAAAAAAAAGGACACTTAAGATTGACACAATTTAGTGAAAAAAAAATGTCAATAGCCCAAATATCAAAAAATGTTTAATTTTGAAACGTAAAGACTAAAGGTCACATAATACAACCACACAATATTACATCCATAAATGTTTATTGGAAAAATAAAAGCAAACAGAAAAACGTTTCATTTCGAATATTAGTAGGTATTTTATTTTTTGATCCTCCAAATATAATTCCATTGTAACGAATTCCCGAGGGCATGGTTCCCGGCGTTAATTATTTTGGGTTTTTCTATATGCATTTGCATTTATTCAAATTAACAATCATCTGTACTTCTAATGTTTACTTAAGATAATTTAGAGCTATAATTCACTATTCATAAACGATATAATATGACAAACTGAACAATAATTATGTCGGTGTGTGATACCGTAGTTCCCAGTATAGCTTAAAACAAAAATATGCTATTTGTATCAAGTTCAATGGAAAATATTGTAGTATAAAATGTGCTTACAGTTTCGACCTACAGCCGATTGAGAATATAACCTGAGTATGTGAATAATGGACATTGATTTCGTATAATGATAAAAATCACAAATTACTTTATAACTTTGATATTGATTAGAGAAATCTATAAGATTATCTAGCTTAGAAATCTGTATCTTATGACTCCAATAAAAAAGGTGATTTCAGTGAAAAATTGATTTCAGAATCTAAAAAAGTATTACAAACGGGAAATAAGTTATTGGTCTCGAAAAACAAATTAGACTCTCTAAAATACGAAAATAACAGAATTTCTTGAAATTGTAATAATAGTAGGTATTATGAAAATGGTATACCTAAGACTCAAGATGAAAATATAATTACTATTATTCAAAAAATTACTTCTGTTTTAAATGTTAATTGTATTTATTTTTAACAAACAAGTCGTACCCATCAGTTATCAGGTCGTTATTTTCATTTAAATTTCCAATTCACGTACGTAATATGATCGAATACTTAAGTTGAGTTATTTCCCTGAACGGATAATATAAGCTTCTACAAAAAAACATATTAAGAAGAAATGTAATATGTGGTCTCGTGGGAAAAAAATCTATTGGTTTATCGTATAGCATTTAAAAATAAAATAATCGAATTTATGCATTTAAATCCTCTGAGGACATCAGTGTAGCAAAATATCTGTACCGAATATCACATTTTTCACGTTATTTGAAATCTAAGGTTTCAAAATACAGCTACCAACAACATTCCACCTAATCTGTTTAGTGTTTATATAAAAAATAATTGACTTTCGAATTCTACCCACTAAACTTATTTGTCCACACAGTGATTAAACCAACATATTAGACCAACAAATGAACCGAAAATATCACAACCATATCATCCCCTTGGCGACACACACAGAAAATACCTACCGATGAAATTGTCCCATTATTTTTGCTCGACCGGAAACCTTGTATTCTTCATTAATAAGTTATAATGTATTAATGTGTGAGGCAGTGCTCGACGGTTCGTAGACCTTATAATTTGTTTGTCCGATTGTTTATCGTTGTATCAATAACATTTTATACGTTAGTAGTATGTGTATTCTAGTATCGTTCGTTTTCACATAGAATTTCTAGAACTATTCAAATTAATAATTATTATACTTTTTTTTTATTAATCAATCACCATGAAAGTAATTTTACGAGTAATGTGTCAAGTGTTCCAAAAGCAAGCAACATATAGTTGCCATAAAAACAGGTTTTATGAAAATCGGATGTTCAAAAAGTCATTTGTCATAACGTCATATTTTGTGATTTGTGATTGTTAACTGGTTAGATTCTCCGCTGTAAACGATTTGAATATTAGATAAATCTAAATGCCATTAAATTTCAATTTTGATATTGGACTACTCGAGAATGTTGAGAAATACAAATATTACCATTAACTGTATTGTGATATTATTCGCATACCTATCTCATTGTCTATATGACTAAATCATAGTTTTTTAATTGTTGTCACTTGTGTGAATAACACACTACAATATGATATTCTATTATTAATCAACTCAATTGAGTAACTAATTATTTTTGTTTTATTCAAAAGTTGATTGTATGGAATTGTGATTCATTTTTATAGAATTCAATTTCATGTCAGCCATTTTGTGAAAACTCGAAACGTGTTTAACTCGATTAGCTCGTTCTACATATTTAATCGAATCGCGATATTTTAGCTAACCTAACATTTTAGTGGTAAGTCGAAATTAATTAAATGGCCATTGTGATAATTATTATAAAACAATACAGTCAATTAGTTAACTAATTTGTTAGTTATTCCGTTAACAATTAAAATCATTTATTTACAATGCATTTACATTTTAACGGATGTCTTCTCGGAGTGGTCGAGTATACTTCACTTATCCATTCTTCCCCATTGTTTATTGACGTAGTGTTTCTATGGTCTATATTACCCACATTACGACATCCTTGTTTTTGACGTCAAGATCAAACCTTATATTATTCTATTAGTGGAATATAATATGTGGCCATCAAACGCAGACTGTAAGTTCATATTTTTCGGTTTCTTCCGATGACAAATTGAATTAACTATATACCTACCTAATATATCAAATTAAGTAAAAGCGGAACGTCCGCCATTAAAATAATCAATATTATATTATATTACGTACATTGCACATATTATTTATTTATACGTATAATCATACTTGGCCTGTATTAAGTGGTTTTATGTATTAAAAAATGTACAGAACGACAAAATTGTAAAAATAATAGAGTTATTACGATGTAGATAACATATTATATTATCATGTACCTATATTATCATTTAATATTTATGAAATAGAACTTAAATGTAGTACCTCCACAGGTGTAATGAAAAGAGTCATTCTTAATGAAACGGTAAGACTTTTAAGTACCCATTTCTTATGATGTGCCTTTTGTTCATTATCAAATTATAAAAAGTATATCGAATTGCCTCCCATAGCATACCAAAACTATAATTTAATAAAATATCGATTTCAAATAATTCGTATACTTTATCAACTTTTAAAATGTTCAAAAATAATATTATAGATAATTATTTACAGTACTATTAGTCAGCATAAACATAATTATTTACCGTTATATTCAGTTTTATTACCAATTATTAAAATATCGCTGAGTTAGAGTTTTTTTTTTATAAATCAAAACTGATTATTTACAGCGGTGTTGACTGTTGGCTGCAACCATAGACCTATTTATTCATTATGGTTGTATTCATATAGATGACATTTGAGTATTATTAACCAGCGTAGGCCTATGAATTGAATTATTATTATACCGTCACACATTTATAATGACTTAATAGTTATTATTATTTAATTTATTAACGTTCCATTTAATGTAAGAGTGGACTTATATCCTTCCGTTATGTGTGCGTTCATGATTGTTTTTAATTTTGAAAAAAAAACAGTGATTGGTAATCGAATAATATTCAAGCTAAAAATAAATTTATTTATATATGAAAGTAGAATTCACGGCAAGAGGATAAATTTAAAATAGAAGACAACTCAATAGAATGATAATTTTGAAATCAGGAGGCAATTCTAGTATGCCCATATTGGCTTGTTAATCATTCAGATAAATACAGTCATAATATTATTATTTTATCAATTTATAATCATTTTTTATCGATATATTTTGTTTTGCTGTAGGTACCGAAATTGTAACGTGTTGGTAGTAAAAATAGTAATGTTATTACATATTTAGTGATTACTAGTATACGTAAAATAACACCGATGTGTTTGACTCTTCCACAAATGATGTGGAACAAAGTTTTTCTCGACTCAAGAACATACCAGTATATTTCGTTAAAAGCCAGAGTGCGTTTTTATTTAAAAATTAGATTTAAACGTCTTTAGTAGGTAGTAAACTGTAACTTTACATATACTTAATTCATGAGAAGATTATAAATATGCATTTTTTGTACGTTTTAGGGAATATTTTTAGGTCCCGGTTAATATCAATACAAATAGAACCTAATAATATCATAAGAAATTAACTAAATAAATAATTTAAAATGTTTTAAAATAGTTTCATACATCGAATATATATGCAAATAGTACTTTGATTATGAATCGCGTATAGGTTCAATTTAAACGATAAATTCAAATCTAGGGCATAATAATATCTTAAAAAAAATATTTTGTAATAATAGTTGTGAATTATTCATATATAAGCAAATTAACTATAATGAGTAATCACATTGTTATTAACTTTATAGTTAGGTTAATAAACATTGTTGATATTTTTAACATTGGTATCCCGTTTTTAGAATTATTTGTTTTTGTTGAGTCTTGTAATTAATCACTTTTAGATGACCTCAAAAGATTGTATATTTGACATAGATAGTACTTATGAAATATCATTTTCAGAATTACAAGGTACTTTTCCGAAAATTTCGAAGAACGGAGACCACAGAAGAAATAAAACAGAAGTATCAGATTCAATTCCCACCAGGTCACACATAGAGAGGAAAACTTTGTAATAATCTTAGAACTTGGACATTTTTACCGATTATTTATTTTAGTTTTAGACTTCACAATACCATTTTAGCTGTAAAATGCTTCTTTGCATTATTAAAAAAAATATTTTTAATATTTTTTAAAATTTATATATACATAAGCCATTTTAAATACTTCATAATAACACAATTACGGAATACCAAAACAAGTCTTATTAACACACATTTTTGAATATCATTGATATTACGACACTACCCACAGACTTTTAAATTTATAATTATTAATAAATTACTGCTGGCACTGGCAGAGAAGAATAAAGATAGCGGAGGGCCCATTTATTTAAATTGTTTGTGCACACACTGTGTCCGTACTTTCTTTAGATTTGTTACTTATGACTAATAAAACAAATTTTAAAATAATGAATTTGTCATGTTAATTAATTATGTATTTGTGTACGATACACATTAAAATAAAAATGTAGTTATAAATTATAACATAAGTGTAGTGTGGATTTGCATAGAAAACAATAAGTTACTCTATACATTTAATAACACTCGAAAAACACGTGGAATATGATTTGTTCGCTGAACGTTCGTCGTGTCTTTTCACACTAGAAACTAATTAAATGTTATATAGTACTGGTATGGTCCGTTGGATATACGAGTATACCTTTTTATGAATCGAGAAACAGATTGAGACATTCGTGTTTAGTATACACCTATAATATGTAACGTATAAATCTCAATATTTCGTACATCGTTTTATTTGATATTATTCTTAAACTTTAACGAATTACCTCGGTTGTCCCTTGACACGAGGTTGCTTGCTTGCAAAAAAAAAACTTTGGAACGGGACGTTTTCAAAATAGACGAAAACTTCTTTCTCCGCGCAGACATCCGTGCACGGTTCAATAATATATTATATTGTTAGAGGGCGAACATTTGATTAGTCAGGTTCAGTATACCATTCGATTGAGGTGCGCGTGCCGAGGTGAAAGTTTGACGGCCGTATGTATAGGAGGTGCATATTACAGTTACACGTGGATTCATAAGGTCGGCGGAGTTTTCTGAAAAACGTTAAGACCGAACGGATACGTACGTATAATAGTTGCTCGCTGATACAGTTTGGCCGAGTTTGGGTGGCATGCAGTGACGTTCGCTGACTGCTCGTCGGGCGAACTGTGAGGGGAAAATGGGTGGGAAAAAAAAACCCAAACTCCGGAAAATTAGTTTAGTGACACGTAAAATTATGTACCTGCAGTGTGACATCCGACGACACATATCCCGCATCAAAACTAATTTCAGTCCGACTGGGAAAGCAGGCCACTGGCGTCAGGTGTGCGTGCGTGTGTGTGTGTGTGTGTGTGTGTGTGTGTGTGTGTGTGTGTGTGTGTGTGTGTGCGCGCGCGCGCGCGTAAAAAAAAATCCCCACGCGGCCGTGTGACATCTGGACCGCTATATCATTTTGACAGAAAGATGTATCTACTTAGTAATGTTGTTTGTGAGCTCCACGACTACGCGTTAATCAAATCAGTTTTTTTCCACCAGACCGTGCGTGTAATACATCAGCTATTTGATTGTGTTCCGGCCAAATTACATTTAATACATCATCTGTTAAAGCCGCGAGAGTGTAAATGGCGAATATATATGTATAGTATAATATATGATAATATCTAAGCTACTAATAAACTTGTAAAATAAATATGTCTGTGTAAACGAATATAATATTACACAGGTATATGACACATCGATCGTCTGGGCAAGAATAAAAATACGCGTTTTATTTATTTAGAAGAATAGAGACGACTTACGTTCCTGGGCGCCACGAAAAAGTACCTATAGGTAACAATATAATCAACGCTCTTGGACGATAAATAACCAAAGAAAATGTGTTTTTAAACAAACAAAAAAAAAAATAACTAATTTTTAATGATACTTACCAAAGAGTTGATTTAATGCGACATATTTTTATTTTGGTGCAATTTATTTATCGGTCGTTTAAATGTAATTTTGTTTCTTTGTTTAAGCCGCAAATGCGTTACTGAAAACATTTACACGTGCGCCTCAACAATTACTGGCCACAACCCTAATTACCTTTAATTTCTACCGCTACATTATTTAATTGTACATACGTATATGTATTTATGATTATTATTTCATAGGAACATTTTGGATTTTGCAAATATTATAACAATATTAGCTTCTAAAAATTATAGAGAATATATAATATATTTTATACTTGGTAAAATAACGAAAACATTTAAACAAAAAACGCTGCACAAAGTGGCGATTGTTTTTTTTTAAAATTCTATAATATGCAATAGTCAGCATAACAACAATAACCCGCGAGTGTACTGTCGAGAGCGTTGGAACGTCATAATTCGTTATATTATATACTTAAACATCATTTTTTTTTTCAATTATTCGCGTGTAATTTAATCAATATTCACACTACACGGTGGATGATACGGGTCAATGAGTGCCTTCACAAAACATTATAACGAGCAATTATACTGTCCTAATAGCGAAATCGCTATTCGTAAATCGAAATTACTATGTCGTATTACTACTCACGTGCACTAATCCTGTGTGGATATATTGAATATTATGATATATGCGTCATTACGCAGTTCAAATGTTTACATTGAATTTGTAAAACGAATTATTTCGATTTTAATTGTGGTTTGATTATTTGCCAATATGTATACCTATACACATGTTGGCTAAATGATGGTATGATTTCATATGGTTTTTTTTTCTCACCACGTTGAAAATTGTCTTATACCTATTGTCACCTGGAGCTAATTGAATTTTAACAAACATTATCATTGCTCATTATTATTATTATCATCATCATCGACCACTATTTTGTATAATAATAATTATTAGTTGAATTGGCACAACATAGTATTATACGCATTTCCTATGGCAATCTAATAGCTATTTATTATAACCGAATAAGACGAAATCAATTTAACATTCGATTTAGATTAATGGAATGCAATTTTTTATTGAGTTCGTGCCAAAGTTTATAATACGATATGATTTATTAGCGTTAATACACAAATAAACCATTTCAATATTCGTAAAATTTAAACATAATACCACAAGTCCACAAGCGAATAAATTTAAATGAACTTGTCACTAAACACATTATACCAGTGTAGACTCATTTGTATAATATTATGATTACCTATTAAAAATAATTTATCAGAGAGAAGGTATTATAGTTATTAGTTTATATTCTGTCTATGCTCACTATATATTTATTTTAATTAGTACAATGAGTTTTTTGTTAGTTGTACATTTCAGTATACACTTAGGATACTACTAGTGTTCTAATAATTTCAGTTACCTTCTAAAAAAAATATGAAATAACCATATGGCATAAAAGTGCAAAAATGAATGTCCTAAGACACTAAATTATATTTAAATATTTATTCCACAAGCTAATTATATTTGATGTATCACCCGACTCGATCAGCGTTAAAATTAATCTGTTAATCGACTATTTTCCATTTTACTTCAGTTGGAATATATTATTATACTTGTGAAAACTCCGTCAAATCAGTTTATCCGTTTCGAAGTCTTTCCGGACACACAGACAGCCAAATGTATCCGTGCGTGTGTCATGCAATATTGCATCTAATCGCGTACGTTTAAAAAATCACATCGTCTAAGGTTTGAATGCATACTTAACATTTTTGATACGCAATACAAATAATAAAAAATGGAGGAACGTAAGCAACCTCTCTAATGGAAATGGAAATTGGGCAGTGAGTGTACCTCGTCATTGAGTATAAAATTCACTGTATTTTGACTTCGAATTGTATGAATATAAATTTTAAAAAAAAACCTAAACAATTTAAAATTTCTATAAATATTTCAAAATTGCCAAACATAATATCATGTTATGGATATGGCTAATGAAATACTCGTTAAAATATTTGGTAAAAATATCAAGTCTTAGCCGTTAATCCTTTTTTAATTACAACAACATAACTAAATAATTTTTCATGAAAAATATTGTTACTTAAATACTCTCATTCACTGGTTGATTTTTTTTTTAGTTAATTTCGATTATTTTAATAAATACTTTTCTACCTTTAGAGAGAATTTTTTTACTTTTGCCTATTTTGTTAGGTGTTTACCAACTAAATTCGATTTGACATCAGAAACCACCGGCAATGTTGAAAATAGAACAATTTGTACTGGAAATGTGACGTCTAAACAAACAAATCATTGTAAAACCAATAGGTACATTCATTTCGATACTTAGAATCCAAATTTATAATTTGGTTATTGCTTATTATAAATATTTACCGTAACTCAAAAATGTAGGTACTCAATGTGTGAGTGTTAAGTAATGATTGTATTGATTATTAATAGTATCAGTTGACGAATTATTACTAAGGATTATTTACTAATAAATAATCATCCATTTTGTGTTCACATAATAAATTAATAAAATACAATTATTATATATAATATATTTGTATGTTATTTAAAATAATAAAATCATTAAAAATTATGATAATTAATTATCCGAAAATACACCAATACCCGACAAATTATATCTTTTCTTGGAATTTATATTCATACCTACATAATTTTATTAATGGTATTAATCTTTCTCCGTCAAACTATTCAATCTCTCATCGCATACCTATTGTATAATAGGATTGTATTTATGAAAATAAAATTTATTTTTGACAAAAAAACCAAGTTTTATACTTTGATCGGTTAAATTATTCCTGGCTCAAATACAATAAATACGATCATACTAAATATGCAAAAATATGCATAAAGCTCAATATATGCAAAAACATGCAAAATAAAAATAGTACCATTTTCATCAGATTAATATAAATTGTGGACATTACTCACTAAAGCTCCATTTGGACGTAGCAAAAAAAACATGATGTTGCATGCAAATCCTTGCCCTGATAATAACTATAGTTTTTCCACCATACAAATTAAAACTATTTATCACATTCACATTTATTCATAAATCTAATACTTAATAAGTATATTTTTTTGATATTAAATTAAAAAGACATTATCTAACATCATATAGTACCGTGATATATTAGAATATTTTGATAATATAATTTGCATTTAAACAGCTGTGTAATACTGCATGAAAATTTAATGAGGAATTATGATCAATTGCATACTAGACAATTGATACAATCAAATATTTGGTTGAATATTTTTCGAACTATTTGTGCTCCGAGCCATATGGCGTGTATGGTAGGACTTGTAAGTACGGTATGAATGTTCCGTGCCAAGTTCGTGTGCATTTCAAAAATTGAATATGTCTTTTTTGAGGCAAAACGAAAACTGACAACCGTTAAAATGTAAAATTACACTTCACAATCTGCATAGGTAGCACGTTGACGATGCATATTCCATTTGATGAGTACGTACAATAATATAGTGTGCATAAATATTAAATAAAAAATAAAAATGTTACTCTATTGATTTATTCGACATTATAGTATGAAAAGTCGTTAGAGTATAATTGTGACGGGGTCACTAACTAGATGGATCTGGTTCAATTAATATCATATTTTAACACGTTTCCGGTGTAAATAAATCTCCGTTCCAGGCAGTTTCCGCTACGAATGCCATGATGTCGCACTGCCGGTGAATGTAATTTTACTATCACGACGACAATAATACACGTCCCATTAATATTCTTACTTTATAATATTATGTGATAATATATTAAGCTGGTCGTGTAACTACACACGCACAAATAATATCATGTGAATTTTGTGTTGTGGCAATGTTTAACGTAAAAAAAAGAAATATTTTTATATACTTACAGTGTTACATACACGCCTAGTATAATATACTGAAGACAAATACAAATAAATAAACGAAGTTTTGATTTCTGGTGGTAAGCATATGCTTAATATATATTAAGATTTTATTATTGATTTCTAAAATAATAGGTTCAGGTTTTTGTTACTTCGCAATCATGATGCAATCTGATAACTTTTTTTTAATCGGCATTATAAAGATATCAATAACATTTGTAAATAGTTCAATACTATAAATGTTAATATAATTATCATTCTATAATATTATTATTTTCTTGATATGCTTAAAAAAAATATCCTAAATAAAATTAAAAAAACACATTTTTTGTACACTTTCCTTAACAACTTTTGGGTTTTAGAAAAAAATCATCTACTAAAATATCAAAATCAGAATAAATAATGGACCCAAAATACAGGATTAAAAACTCAATGGAAGTACAAAAATGCGAACTAAAAAAAACTGATAATATCTTGTTTAAAAAAAAATTATTAATTATTTTTATAGGTAAAGAAATAGTTTGTTTTCGTGTTTCCGCTCCTTCTGAGATGTATTTTATAGAATAATATTGGCACTTTATACCTTCATAAACGAATTAGATATTTGTTCTAACGCAACTATCTTATAGTGACTTGGTGAGGCGATGTCGTGAGCTTAATCTGCGGCAACGCTCTGAGCGTAATTACCGGCCGTCGTTGCTAGCATTCGGATGGGTGACCACTCGGGTTTTTAGCAACACATCCTTGCCACACATAAAACGTGTTCCGACCAATCGTTCTCCCCTTCCCCCATGCACAAACAGTCTAATGGCCTTAGTAGTTGAAGGACTGAATCCAAATTTAAAAAAAAAAAACTTATAATGGATGATATAATCACTTTATTACTATTATTTTGCTTTTTTTCCATCTACAACCAACTATTCTTTGAAAAAAAAACTGTGATTATTACTATTATTCATAGTGTATAATCAATTATACTGCTGTTGGCATCTCTAACTTTTCTTATTTTTATTTGTATTTTGACCTATTCTGTTTTTATAACACTGAATATTTTATTCAGATATTTTAGTAAATTATATTTTGTCTTTGGATAATTCTTTATATTTAAGTGAATAATATTCAAGAGCAAAGTCTGGCACAACACGCGATGGTGTCAAACGACAGTGTACTGGCTGTATCAATATTAGGAATGTACAGATTTTAGACCACCTAATAACGTCCTGTCGTTGATTCGTTCTTATACACATTGTGTTTGTACGTCACGCGTCGCATATTTTATTAACTTCTGTCCCACCGTTAAGTACCGCCTATACAAACAATGTTTGAACATTTCGCCGCACGACCGCTTACTGAGCTTGCAAAGTTTTGAACACCTTATAACAGATATAATTAAACTTTGGGTACATGTTTCAACCTTTTGAAATCCTCATAGACAAATATTTTAAATATTGCGAATATTACATAATATCGTCTCTTCAATTCGACATTAAAATACAGTTGCGTAGAAATTTTAAATGTGTACAAAAAAAAAAAAAAAATGGGGAAGTAGGTAACTGCTATGTACGACCACAGGCGTTGGTATCGAATGTGTCTCGTGTTTGAGGAATAAATCACTGTCATGTGAATTGTTTTAAATTGGAATTTAACTTTAAGTCATTGCATACAAAAAACGAGTCAGTCGGAGGTCAAACGGTCTGTCAGCGTTTATTAAAGTCCCCACACATTGCGATGGTGGCGGTAAAAATGCAGCCGCACACAATTTACCGCTACCGCCAAAACAATAAGATTTAACCTCTACTAAGTATATTTTATGATATATTTATATTGGTTCTATGGTAATCATTTATTTCACTAGATAAGTTGAATTATAATTTTCCGAAATCATTGCATTATTTAATTATTCTAAATGTTATAAAATATTAGTATTGTAATGTAATGAATATTGGTATCATAATATATGATTATTTATGACTTACCAAAAAACGGTGTACATAGATGTATGGTCGCATAAATAGGTCATACTTTAAAATGTATTCATCCAAATGTTTTGAAAAAGTAATTGATTATATAAAATATAACAATATGCGTAAAAGTTTCAAAATGTTTTTGAATTACAACAAAATAACTAAAATCGTTGTTCATCGTTAAAAATGTATATTTTCACAAATGAAAACTTAAAATGTCTTCTAGGTTCCAATATTAAATACTAACGAGGAACCATATATAGTAATTTTTCAAGCTAAAGCTGTAAACATTGAAAATTTTATATATTTTTAAGAATTTTGTCAAGATTAGAATTTCAAATTCTTAAAAAAATCTTTCCTATGAACCTTTTATATTTTTAAATGACTATAATGACAATTTATGAGAAACCTGTAGTACATTTTCAAAGTTATTAACTGGGTCAACTTTTTTTTATTGATATTTATAGAAAAAAAAAATTATAATTTCAAATGAATCATTAGTAATGACTCAAAAATCTAAATAGCTAAACATATTCAAAGTAATTTTATATTATACTGTGTAAAGAAATTGCTAACACAAACATTTGATGAAAAATGCAATCATCTGTGGTTATTTGTTTTCTAATTAACAAAATATGAAAATCCATTTTTCGAAAATTGGTTTTGAGTAAAATTACCATTTTTCCTCAACCGTTTTTTGTTTTTCCTGATTATTTTGAAAAGTACTGGAAATGTTAATCGCCCAAAAGTACCAACACTGTTCACTTCTCTACTAGAAAAGATATTTAAGTTTAAAACCAAAACATTTTTTCTACTTTAAATCGTATATGTATATATATACACACGGAAAAAATAAAAAACACACATCATTGTAAAATCAATACATTGATTGCTCCCCTCAGAAACTAAAATAGCAAAGCATTATAGTAAGTATTTTACAGTATAAACTGTATTTCTGCTATGGTCAGTATTTTTTAAGTTATGAAGTTACATTATTAAGTTTATTATGGAGTATGAAATATCATAAAAAAGGGATGAAAAATAAAAAAAATTATATTAAATATAAAAATTACTTTTTTCGCTTCTCACTATGTTATTTCAATTAATCATATATTTTATTACATATTATGTTCAATCATCGATTTATAAAAAAATATAACTTCTAATGACAGCACACTAATTTTAGTTTATTTGTTTTAATATAAAATAGTAGGTAGGTACTTCATTACTTCATTAGGTTTATGCCCCTTAGCAGGCGTGGCGAACCTACGGCATGCTTCACAAAAGTGTCACGTTCGTCAAATTTACAATGCACTCAAAAATGTTTGTATTTAATTGTTTAGTCACAAAATGATATATTATTATTTCTAAAAAAATAAATTTGTCAATTATGAAAGTTAATAACCCGCTGCTTCCTGACATAATATCTTGCACTTCGAAAAAAAGTGGCGCATTCCAAAGAAACTCAATATTTGCGTCAACGAATAATATAAGTACCTAATGTGTAAGTTTATTTTCCATGTTAAGTTATTTCAAATCATGAACTTAAAAAATAATATGAAGATCGTTAGCGGATCGTTTATACGTTTATTTAATATTATAAAAGAGTGGCTCACTGTGCACGTTGCATTATTCGGTACTAATTCGATATCGAAAAAGAAAGTAATATCGATAACAATAATACAATAAAATCTCAATCGCAAACTCTAACACCAATAATATATTATTGAACAAAACTAATGCTGTTTACCTATTTCATTAAGACGTTGTGTAATGTATTAAAATAATTTCATCGGACCTTACAATGACTTTCATCGACTTGCGAAAAAATCGTTTATAGGTACCTCCTGATTCCTATATGAACACACATTACTTGCAAAATATTTTTTTCAAAATTTTGGCATGTGATCCAAAAAAGGTTTGCCGCCCTTAACTTATAGGAACTATAGTTACTATCATATTTATTCTTGAACAAATTGAAAACGAACATAAAATTAAATGAATCACTGTTAAGTGTTGTAAGCTACTATAAATTACCTCTATATTGTACTGCACAAAATATGAATTAAAATCTCATATTATGTTCTATTATTTCATTTTCATCACAATTTTCAAAGACTTGAATACTTTATAACAGACTTATAAATAAGTAGGTATTACAAAATTGTTGGTCCTGTACAAAAAAAAACCCCCCAAAAAAATGTTGGTATAACTGTAAAGGTCGAGGTTTATCAAGCAATGCGATCGATTGATTTATTAGAAAAAAATAAGATTATTAATTCATATTGATAAATTTTAAGTAAAGATAAATTTAGAAATAGTTACCTATATAGTCATCGTTATCGTTTTATACTGAATTACGTAACAAATGTACCGTCTAACCGAAAGTAAGTTATAAGAACTGTAAACAAAACCAAAACCTAGTACATTGATCATAGTTTATAAAGTATAAATATTAAATACTAGAGGTTTTAAATTAAAACAGAGATTTTAAAAACAACTTGTGATATACTGACATTTCTTTCTACTTCATGAAATTATTAATTAAATTTGAAACTTAAAACAAAAACAATGTCCTTTGACGGACGAGATACTATTGTTATAAAGCATTAAAACTAAAACAATAACAATTTCAAATTCATCGTTTTGAATTGCTACAAATCCGAAAATCGTTTTACAAATTTGTTACATCCACATAAAATAATGAAGAAAAAATGTAAGATGTTCGTGCATGAATAGTTGATGAAGTATTGAAAATGGAATGAATAATCACTTACTGGCTGACGAGAATGTAATTAGACGCTGTTAAAAGCATTTTCATATTTAAAAGACGATTATACATTTTAAGAATACTTTAATTAATAATACTTAAAATAATTTATTTTTCAATTGTTCTGCTCGTAGAAAATAATAATTGAAATACAATAAAATGAAGATCATCCTTCTAGTTTAAATTATATTACGCAACGTGGTTTCTTGACATATAGTATAATAAGCGATATAGATTAGGTTCGATAAGATACTTAACAAACTTTGTATAAGATTATGTTTATGAATAACTATAAATTATTTCTTATTTTCGTGAATTTTCGAGTTCTTAGTTCTCATCGAATAGATAACGGATGAATAATAATCATCTTAGTTTTCATTACATTTTATTTTCAACGTCATGATTATTTTAACTTCTTTGTCATGTCCAGTTTTTACTAATACTAAAATTGAGTAAAATATAACGTTGGACAATTTTTTTTGTAACTATCAGTTATCTTGGATAACTTCTGCAAATCTCTGGTAGGTATACAATCTTTGAAAGTCTCTAATTATCTTTGAAAATCAACCGTTCCTACAAAGTTGTCAATAGTTGTACTCTCTATGTTAATAACTTATAATAATATTATATAAGTTTATAACTTGAATTTCCATTAACCCTTACGTAAACTATTCATGCATTTAATACAATTTTCGTAAATAACAATAATTTATCTTGGTTCCTAATATATTATTATTACATAAACTATACGCATTGTGTCTCACCGTTCCCGTCCTCATATATACGCCGTCTAACTATTTATGTTTAATATTCTCACATCTGACCACCTCCTTTCTAAACTTCAAAACGTACGATACAATTTGAATATTTATTGTACACTAATTATTCAATTTTTAAAATATTCACATAAATTAGATTTGTAGATTGGCTATCTGAGGACATGTAGATTAACAAAAATATACGATATTTTAAATTTTAAATTCGGCGAAACTTAAAAGTATTTAATTGCTATAAGTTATTATAATGTATTATTATTTTTCAAAAAAACTATTTCAGAAATATACGATAGAAACAATTTTGCCACACACGTTAATCATCATCTTCATCCTCTATTATACAAAATCAGAGGACTTTCTGTTGTTAATTAAAATATAAAAAACCACATTCTTGACGAATTGGCATCAAATCGTGCACACATATTCTCTGAGATACCGGACGGGTCGTAGAGTACTTTTTAATTTTTATCGAGTGAATTTTACTCCTAAATATCTGTTCACGCGTGAATTTTATTTCGGCTCACTCGTTCAAACATTTGTTCGTTCATATATACGGTTACCATTGTCTAAAGACAACAAATTAGTTATTATGATTGAACATAATAAATTGTCTGCATTGTATTAAAATATATTTGGTAACTGAGGTGGAAACGTATAGCCGATTTCAACGTTAATTTATACATTTCATATTTTCGGTTTTATTGAGCGATTGAAGAAATCAACCGCAATTTTTTCAGGTAAATATTATTGATACGGAAACTCTGCTTGGATGAAAAAAAAAGGAACGATCATCTCATATTTAATTAGGTATTTACTTAAAATATTTCTGACAGCCATTTGCCCATTTAGCATTATCCAGAGTGCACACGAATAGGTGATTCTCAATATCTTCCAAAAATAATTTCATCGTGACGGTAATGCAAACACCGCTGAATCGTCGTTTTAAAATTCCAATACGAAAATGAATCGATTTGTGTTAATGCTTAATATTTTATTTTAACAACGAGTTGTCCACAAGATACACTCGATACGTTATTTATTATTCATAAAACAAATAGTGTCATGTTTATTTTATTTTAACGGGTCGAGTACACAACCAACCTTCTTATATTTCTTATATTTCTGTTAGTTGATAATATGTCAAAACAAATTTCTTACATCTTTGACATGCATTCACACATATTGAAATATCCCATTTTCTCAAACTCAATGTGAAAAATAAATCTTCTACATAATTTGTGTTCAATAAAACTATTTTAATACGAATATAATCGAATTTTTTTTAAGAATATTTGGATAGCAACATTTCTCTTATGCCTTAACAGTTTTATGTTTTTGCTATAATACTACACATAAACTATTATTCATCAATCACTGTCAGCGGTGTTATTAACATTTTTAAATGGTGAAGTATCTCAAGTTTTCTTCAATTCAGTATGTAGTGACCGTAATTGTAACTATAAAATATCATATTTCCATGTACGAGTAGGTGCATGCATTATAAGCATATAATCAATATATATATATATAATCGGACGTGTCCTGACTGACTGACTGACTGATCAACGTAGACCCTAAACTATGATAGCTATGGACTTTGACAGTACCTCCGTACAAATGGTTTCACAGATTATAATAGTAACGGCAGAAATTAATATATTATTTTTATATAAATAAATGGCGGGCCACTAGTTACATATAATAAGATGTTTAATATGCGTATGATAGAAGACAATTTTAACTTGTATTATATTGGTATTTGGTCACTTTATTTTTTATAATAATTATTGTCAAATTTGTGTTATGTTTAAATATTTAATACGTCAGCGTTAAGTTTAACAATATTTACATTTAAATGCTATTCTTAAGTATATATTTGAAATGCGAGTTCAATATATTATGCATATTAAATATCAATACTTGTCTTACTAGTGCTATACACAAAGCATAAATCAAAATGAATTTAAATAAAGCATAAAGGTATGTATTCAAACCCGAACGAACGAACATTACTATAGCTATTCGTAATAATATTTATTTTCCCATCGCATCCGCAAAAAAAAATTATATATATATCATGATTCATGAAGTAGATAAATTAAAGGATCCCTATCGCAATATTCATTTAAAAACTGTATTTTCTATAAACGAACGTTAACAGGTATACTATACTGTATACATTATGCAGTGACAATAAAGTTTAAACCATGTCAGTGTAAAATGTTCATTTTATTACAAAATATACGGCGTGTAAATGACAATTAATTCGAAGCCGATACGTTTTTTTTTTTTATTATTATTATTATTATTTTTTTTTTTTTTGTCATTATAAAGTTGGGATTTTCTATTAGTGCGTCGCACAAAAAAAGGGAGTTTTTTTTAATATCATGCATTTAATGAATTACATATTACACGCGACCGCTGCAACAATAATTTATGTGAAACTGTGTGATCGCAATACGGATTCGTGAAACGGTAACTAAAAACTGAGGAAATTATATTATTAAATAGCGATTAGGTATAATAATAAAATTACTCTGAGCATAATCGCCTAGACCGTGATCCCTAATGGTCGTATTAAAGCTTTATATATGATAATATTGTAAGGTTTAATGACGACTTACTTGGAAGTATTCGGTCCATGCGAGCATTAATAATTTCTTCGTAACCGGGATCTCAACGCGACGAGTTTTTTTTTCACTCATTTTAGCAATATTATTATGATCACACGGCGTCCTGGATAGGCAATTTAGCTGCACCTATGCTATGGCTCATTGGCTCCATTTCGCTGATGTCTCGTAGCTCGTATAACGATAATATTTTTGTAATAAACTTAAACACTTAAGTTATGATGCCCGTAAATCCGACCCACGGCTATAGCACCACTCAAAACTAAGCACGTTAAAGGATTTTTATGGCTGTATGTTAGAATTTAGTAGGTATAATAATTATTTTTTTCACTATAACAGTTTTCAATTTTTGTTTCTGATGTTTTTAATTATAAATTAAGTTGGTGTTTTTAATCATACGTATTCGTTGTAAAAAAAATGTTTTATAAGTATAGAAACATTTTAAATTGAACTTAAGATTTATCAAATTTCCGGAGATATTATTATTATATTTATTTCAATAATATATTTTGTAGTTTGCTTATTGAGACTGGACATTATAATAAAAATGTATTTACTAAACCGATATAGGTACTTTGAAAATGTTTACTCGTAAATTATTTTTACGACAATTTAAAATTTTACAAATTACCTTCTTACGTCTTCGGTTAACCCATATTATCCATACATCGTGGTTTTTTAAATTCTATATCGCTCGTGATGATTTAATAGTAATCGTTTATCACTGCGTTCAAATAAATATTATACACCACACGACTTATAAGTACCTGCAGTACCTATAAAGCACTGGCTGTGGCTGAGCCAAGTCTCTAAAGTATTCTGTTTGTACTTCTTCACAAAAAAAAAAAATGAAAATACATTTGCGTCTGGGCGAGTTAATATCCGATATCATAAATTATAACGAATGACCTTAATAATATGTTCGCGAGTATTATACGATTTCAATACTCGGAATTCAAAACTGTTACGACAATATAGTGTGTGCGCGTATCATCTGAAAACTTTTGCCATTCAATAATAAATCGGTTCAATAAAATATTATATTTACGAAAGCAATAGCCCGTGAAACTAAAAGTACGTCTGGCGTTTATATCGCACAATATAAGGGCTTGTCTCCGGTTTCTAATAAAGGGATATTGCGCACACGCCCTCGCTCGCGCATTTATTATAATATGTTACGTAAAACATGTATTATGCACATGTACCTAGGTATAATATATTATTATTGTGTGTCGGGGGGAGGGGGGGGATTTATAGAGGGCTTGACGTATAGGTTTAAAATATGTGTAATACTCCGTAATGACGGAACCCGGCCGCCCTAATAATACACTACGTAAATTACATTTCTAATATTACAGCCCAGGCTGTAAGTAAAATCGATCTGCGAATAAGTCGTCGTCCGTCGGGCTACTTCTAAGCCGAATCGCGAGTGTGTGCGCATCTCTCCGACGATAAAATATTTTAATCAGACAAACAGAAATGCGACCGCACATGACGTACAAAGGTAAAACGATATTACCGCTGCAGTCGTCGAAGCATTATAATATGTAAATCGTGCCCAATACTCGGCCATGTCACAGTGTGTATAACAATATAACCTATATTCGATCAGCTGGACTGGCTGAGGCTAAGGGTTCATGTCATTATTATATTTTTTATATACGTACGTACATAAATAAATACGTATACACGGTGATTTGCCAACCATACGCACGCCCCATGTTTTCTCCGCGAAGGCAATTGTTTTAAATCTGATTTTTGGAATTTTTAAATATAAACTTAAAGACCGCGTTTTCAAATTCTTCAGATGATTTTTTTGTAATGCTTAACGACTGTTCTGTGGGTATATAAACTCCGAGAACCCCTTTTTCGACTGTAAACTATATTCAGTGGATATTTTTCCTGAAAAATGTTGAAGCATCGGAATCAAATTATTCGTACGAATAGTTTTAGAGTTATTTAACTTCGTGTTCTGAGGATAAAAAGGGCGATGGTAGTGGGTATTATGGCACCGCTTGATGTGGGGACTACGGTGATTTAAAAATTGTTGTCGTTAGTATTAACCAATCCACATCAATAATTTATAAAAATACCAAGCTCAAGTACAATAAAATACTAGTTCCAATATGAAGTCTATTTTATATTTATTGTAAAATCATTTTTAACGACTAGTATAATTAACACAGACATTTTAATTGAATTCGAATTTTAAATTAATCGCATCAAAATGTTCAAAACAATTATGCACTAAATAATTTACAATCAAAATGGGGTACTCGTTTGAAAAAAAAACCCGAAGTTTGTATCTCTTCGACTACGACGACGAGATAATATATATTAATCGAAAAACCGAAAACAAAAAACAAATGCGACCGCACGTCATAATATAAACGTAAAACGATATTACTGCTGTAGTCATTGAGCAACGTCTTAGGTACATATTATGTAAATCATGCGCAATACTCGGTCGTCTCGCACTACATATAAGTATATGACCTATGTATATATATATATATGATCTGCACGAGTGGCTGAGGCTGCGAGTACATATTATTTTCATATATATATTTGTATGTATATATGTATATATAATGTATATATAACGACGCTTTAGTATGTTGTACAGGAAAGCCAATAACATTTTATCCGTACGCGTTTAGCTATATTATTGTGTATTATATTATATTGCATACATGTACGCTTCTGCAGGTATACGGTGGGGGGGGGGGGCGGGCGAATTCACTATTATTACTTACAAGTGTTTTCTTTCTTCTTTTTTCGTCTTCTTTTTTTTTTTTTTTTATCTACATCAAACATTCGCGTTCACGTGTATTTGATAGCGTTACGTGACTCGTATGAAATGTATCGTCTTAAGGAATTAGGACCCGGGGCATGCTATAATATTATACCGCACATACCTACACGTATAAAACATATACCACTGAATGTGTGTCAGCTCCACTATAAGCCCCGAGTCACTTCGCGGTGCCTGGGTATACGCGCGAGTAAAGTTAAATTCTGAGCAAATCGTTTATTTACAAACAATTTATTATACTTATAGGTAAGTCACAATAAAAGCACACCGATGCCTTATATTATTATAAATTGTAGTGTAACGATACATTACAAATATGCACATGCAAAATATAAACCATTCAAAATTCGGAGCACTAAGCATTGCTTTTAAGAAAACTCTCGTGAATTCGCGTTGTTTGAATATATTATAGTATTAAAGTTGACATACTTGAATTGAACTTTCAGTGGATTCACTTTTATTATTTTAGCCTTGTTTATCCGTTATCGAGTGAAATTTCAATGTAAAAAAAAAATAACAAAAAATACGATGTAAACATTACACATACTATACCTAACCTACTAAACTTACTATATAACATAAAACAATTTTTTTTCTACAAATTCATATCATATGTGTTTAAGCCATATTAAAATAAACAATAATTCATTTATTTAGCCGTATTTGATGTTTGATTTGAACAGACCACGTCATTTTTATTAGATGAAAAAGGTTAATTTCTTCTTCATATATTATAATATATAAAGTCCAACAGGTTGATGATTTGTCGAGTTTAATGAAAACTGACATAATGGCAAACGACTTTTCAAACAAAATATTTTTAGAAAAATATTTTATATTTTTATGACAAGTGACATTACGAGCCCCACAAATTTCGGATAAGTCTTGACACACATTACCATATGGGGATATAAAACGACACATTTTTTGAAGGTTACACCAGATATGAAGAGGAGCTAAGTTTTATTTATTTTTCTATATTATGTTATTAAGAACATACATTTATAATATATATATATATTATATATATACATAAATGTGTATGTGTGTGTTTATAGTATATTATGTAAATCAATATTTGAAAGCATATTTTTAAATTATACCATCGAATATGCCCTCAGGTCTTACTCCCTGGGCATGCCACTTGAGTTAAACTTTTAGCACTAAATAAAATCATTTTCGATCAAATGCATATTGTATGGAAATCCGAAGACACGGAAAGTGTACACACACATTATACGAACAAAGCCATTCGTATATTGCCGTTGGAAAAAAATTTCATCTTTACGTTCTAAGCAAATATACTCATTTTTGCGGACCCTATGGTACTTTTTATTAAATTCGGAAAAACAAACACTCGGTGCGGCGGCACGACATATATGCAAATAAAATCATACACATGCAGTTATTATAGTTTGGCAAACAACCATCATAAACTATACCTGATCCTGAGAGAGGTTTTCACCGCTCCGTTTTATATTCCAAATGTCGAATGTCAAATGTCGTATCATTTATTATATTATACCCACGTATGCTGCTGCCATGTTATAATGTGCACGGACGAAAAATGGTTGACCAAATCTAGACGTATTATTATTGGATATTTCCTGTAACGCGCATTATTGGGGTTTGGTTGTCTGTGTTCAAAAATTGTACCTTAAAACCACATTTATGGACCCTACTCTCGGGTTATATTGCTCGTCGGACATATATATTTCGATATTATTCCGTCTGGTAATTTCAGTTGCGCTCTATAACAAATCCTGACACATTAGGTACCTAGGTGTATACGTTCGCTTGTGTTTGTTTGCTCAACATTTTCGATAAACTCGTACCGTTGCCGTAGCATATTGGGTGTCTACGCGCAAAACTGTACACGTTGCTTGGAATCGTATTTATCCTTGAAAATGTAATATTGTAATTATTTAAAGATGTTTTTTCTTTTCTGTCGAGCTAAAAGCTTAGTATGATAAAAATATTTAATTTTCGTTTCTTAAAAATAATATTCCGATTGAAATTAAAATTCATCGAAAATTGAAAGCTATAATCTACGTTAATATTTTAAAAGTTGAATTATTAATCTCCATTAGTCATTAAAACATTTATGTAAGCTGTAAAGGTCATATTATTATTTAAGGTATGTGGAAGAGTATAACAAACATAATAAAACATTGTAAGTGCACAAGTAAAAACGAGGAAAACTACATTAGTAAAAAAAAGGTAAAATTATTTTTAATCGATCAGAAAATATGAAAAATTAAAAATTTAAATGTAGCACACGTCAATTTTCTCAGCCAAATTCGGCAGTTACTATATAATATTTGTGTATTTCTAGTACATCAATTATTATTTACTTTTAAATATTCTCAGTGTTAGAAATAGTTGAGTATGTAAGTATAGTACAACATATCCAGTACTCACTCGTATTACTGCACTAGTACAAAAAGAGGTTATTTAAATATTTAACAGTTGTAAACTTATAACTTATAATTATTATTATATAATTTATTATGCCAAAGTAAAAAACATGTATCGCATTCGTAAAAAAATGTCTCAATTAATAGTATTGTTGATAAATGTCAGTTGCTTTTGTCCACAACAAGTAAAAATGTATGATGACTAATGACTACCAATCATACACGATATAATGATATGGCGTAATAAAAAAAGTACTTTGATGTTTTATTTTATAGAAATTCGTGATAAAAAAAATATGTATAATAACAATAATGGTGTTCTCGAACAGAAATAAAATTATATATATATTACTGGCATTTTTTTTATTTCATATATCTGCGTAAATTATAGGTGAAATTATTTGAAAAAAAAAAATGACGACAGCACAAATTATTTCCAAAGTATATAAATAAAACGCATGGTTGTAACTTTTAAGCTACTTAGTCTGTCCGGTTTACAGTCGGTTGAGTTAAAATAAGGTAGAAATTAGAAACTATTCAAGGATTCAAATGTTCCTTTAAAAATTGTCTGTTCTTTTCAAAAGAAACGTTGGGATTTAATCCTAATCTGTTTGGTATACATTTTTCAGTATTGTTATTTCTGTAATATAAACCAAAAACCTTATCGTCGAGTTTATCGGAAACGTGCAACAACATTTCCAATACACCTGACCGAGTAGTCGGATTGCGGTTACAGAAACAAGGCGTGGGTTTTCGTAATCTACTTGATTTCACTTGCTCGACGTGGTGCTGACTGCAAATGATGTCGTGTTCTATAAACACTGCCTTCATCAGTATATTATTTCGATATAAAATCCTTTTGTACGATTTTTTTCGCACAAAGGAATCCGCAGTAACCTATATTATCTAGTGCTATTCGTCATATTCAATCTATAAAAATAGATACGGCATTGAACGACATTAATGATCGTTTTTGAAAAGATTCCGTCTTATTCAGTCGTAAAAACAAATTCATTCGTATTCAAACCGAATTTCAGCTGCTTCGCGTATGTCCATTAATATATTATTTCGAAATTCTCCTTTCAGAAATTTTAATACTTCTCGTGAAATTCGTACATTTTATAATATCACACTTGCAATATATTTCCCGACTTTATATTATGTTCATCCGCAGAACCAATATAGTGTGTTCACATTTGATTTTCAAACGACATCCCGCAATGATTTCATATTTTTCAGCGGAATACTTTGTAAACACAATGACGACGAATAGCTACCGAATGTTGAATGAATATTGTTTGTTTTTATACACGAGTATAATTAAGGGCGGCTTTGACTTATCCCCCTGTATAATTGCGGTGTCCTCTCCGATACGTGTGAATGACTCGGAGGCAACAGAGTCGACCATCGTCGATTGTTGTGCGGAATTCATGATATAATAATGTACCCCGATACAATACAATGTCTGTTCGACGACGGTTCGAATAAATAGGCTACCGCCAAATCAAAACCCTGACTGCAGAATGGTCTAGAAGCGATTTTAAATGACCGACTGGGCGCCACCGACGACGATAATAATTATAATCCATTAGTATACCTGTATATATTTAGCAACTGCTTCAGGTAGTTGTCATCGTTATCGCAATAATCGTCGTCGTCGTTGTCGTCTACATTGTTTAATATTATTGTTCGCTGCAATAATTCCACTCCGCCGACTCGAAATAAAACAATGCCCGGCCAAAACCACTAATTGTATATTTTAATTTATGTAAAGAAAGACCCGGATATGTGTTATTAACAAATGAAAGGGCTTCCGTAATGAAAAACCGAATGTAAAATCGTTTTTTTTTTTGTTTTCATATCAATTGCAGGCGAATAATATAATAATAATTAATAATATTATACTTTACGGCGCCGTTTGTTGAGTGTATTGCAGGTATAAGTGAAAACGAAGACAACCAATTAAACTTAATTCAAATCCATCATCTTATTAATATGTTCTATTCTGACCGATTTTTTAAAAATAATTTTCACCTACAGTTTTTGAGTTTTTTTTTTTTTAATGTATATTTAAATGCTTTGTTAGTATGAATTATTCGGCTTTTGTGATAACTCCTGCTTTAAAAACCGCGATGTGATTGAAATACTTTTACCTTTACTGTTTTTCGATTTACATGTAACTTTTGACTCGGAATGAAAACCGTCGTGAAATAGATTTAAGGTAGGTACCTATACAAATAAAACAGACTCATTCGAGGGTAGGTCACGGATTATATTAAAATATATTAAATTGGAATTAATTAAAATACGTTTTACAAAAAAAAAAAATGTAAGCACGCATAAATTATTATTCTTTTACTTTAAAGGGGGCTGTAATAAAAATATTATTTGTCTAAGAATTAATTCCGGGATATACACTTCAGATGAAATAATTTGACATGGTTTCGAGTGTAATATAAGAAACGGGTTTCATATAGTTTCATAAAGTAAACCAATAGACTGCGTGTATTACATTAAACATTAAATACAATCAACATTCAACAACAGTTAAGTATTTTTTTTTTTTAATGAACACACGTCAATGTAGTAATAACTAATAATTATATTTTGTGATGATTAATGGTGTTTGTTTTCTTTATTTTTCATAACTTTGAATTTAAATATTCGCATTTTATATTTGAGTACCAAGCGACTTTTACGCCAATTGAATTAGTAAATTACACATGTCGTTGGTTTTTGATTTTGAAAAGTCGTAGTAATTTCAATGCCTGAAAAAAAAGGTTTTTCAATGAGAGGCGTATGATGAATATTTCTTTGCATTATTGCAGAGTAAAAGATGAAATGACTTAGATTTTTACCAACCAAATTATATGATCTGAAATATATTATCGGTGTACCGATCGTGACGTGTCGTACCAATCGAATTATAAATAATTTATTTGTGAAAGTGAACATTTAACAAGATATTTCTTACTTTAAAATAATAAACTGTCATCGTAATTTTAGATTCTGAGGGATGCAACGAACATTGTAATGGTTTTACAGTCATGTATCTTTTTTCTATGTCATTCATCACCTTTTTGGAGCAGTAAAAATACTTCATCCTTAAACACTTGAGTGTGCTCTCTAATGGCAAATTTAATCTAGATGGTACTGCTGGGAGTAAAAAATAAAAAAATGAAAAATTGTCGAATTAATAATCGAACAAAAAATTATTAAACCACGGAAAATTTAAATATTTTTAAGCAAAACCAACAAAATTGGGTTTATTATTTCGTTGTGATTCAAAAATAAATAACTGTAAAGTATTGAACTTTTTTGCTAAATATTTATATTAGCATTTTCTAGACAAGAACTCTTAAACTATTTTGTCATTTTTCTGCTATTTACAGGCATTAATAGCAGTTGTAGTTACGATTTTGTTTAAGCGGCATTTGTTCAACACATTGGTCCGATTACAATTTTATTTTAACATATTATTAATTCGGTGGACCTATTAAAAAATTTAAATGACATCTTTGCATTCAACAATATTACATTTTTTTTACAAACATAAACGTATCTCAAAATAGATAAATTATTGGCTTGCACGTAGATACTAAAAAAGAGTACCCCTGCTGCTTACCAATTATTAAATAAATCAATAGTCTCTATATTTCAAACTCTTTTTCCATTTCCTTCAAATTTGAAGATAACTAAGATTTGCATTTATATAAAAAATATATAATAAGACAATAAGATTGTATTTTTAATTCCGGCACATTGAAAATATTATTATTTTGGAATAAAATGTGTTACGTATTTAAGTATTAAACTAACTATCTACCTAATATTTAACTGCACTACCTACTCTCATTAGTAGAACGTGTTTAATACTACTGCCATAAAACATTAATTCATTAGTTGGCATAAAATATATTATGTTTATGAACCTCATTAAAATAGTCAGCAGTACAAATTATGCGGACCAGAATGATGACGCTATTACATTAGTTGCTTTGAAAACATTATGTGAAACCTTTCGCATTTTTTTTTCTTGGCAACGAAAAAAATTATTAATTTTGGTAGGCACATAAACGTCTAAGTTATTTATTCGGATCAGTTGTGACTTGTGGTTTATCAATATGAGTTGCTCGCAACTGCGGGTCTTCTGCGGATTTAAGTACAAATAAGTCCCAAGAGAAATCCTGGATTCATGATTAAAAGAAAAATAAATGGCCACTGCATTTGAAATGAATGTTCATTTATGTGGTACCTAGTTTTGATAATAATTACTAATGGACACTAAATCTTTTGTAACCCACCGGCTGTCACACGGTAGTTGTTTATATTTGTGCAAAGTGTTGTGTAGATAATGAAAAAACTCCGTTATCCTCGCTGAAGTAATATCGTTTTTAATATTATGTTTAAAACTTTGTTAATTGTAGAAAACAAATAGATGGAATGCTTTTTAATTGTCATTTATTCAACTGTACAGTAAAATTAAAGCCGTGAAACGTACAACTGGCTTAACATCCATCAAACATTCAAATATTTAAACGTTTTTCTTAAATACGAGTTTTGAACATTAATAAAACTGCAGGTTTTGTATAGAATTTTAATTATATTAGAGTAAGCAGCTCTATTCACATATTACAATCGAGTTGTTTTGTCATTCTTTTCATCATTTAAATTCAACAAAACCATAGAACAAGATTCTTCTTTAACAAGCGTTTGATTCGTTACTTTACCGATGCGAAGAAGTAGGAAGTCAAAGTTAAACTACTAAAAATATAGCTTTGTGAGATGAAATAAAGTGGTAAGTACAGGTAGATCAGTGAACAGAAATGTCTAAAACGTTTAATTACGTATTCACTAGTTACAGGAAATACTGACATCGGATGACCTTTTTAACCAACCGGATGAGTCGATGAACACATATCATAGGCACCAAAACAATTACGCGATTTGTGTCTTGGTCTTAATCTAAACGGGTCTTGAGTGATTTAACAGCAACATAAAACATAGTCACAGTTTTTAGACACAAGTATATATATCGAGTCCTGATAATTGTTTTTATTAGGCAACGGTTTGGCGAAACGTTAGTGGTCTTTGAATTTTATTGTAACGTATAGAGAAGGATCGAAATTTTAGATAGGTATAGTTGCGAAAAAATAAAATTAAAGTGATTTTTACACTGTTGGCGACAAACAAATTTTATTGGATGGCATTAACTATAATTATTCAAGAAACTATGGAAGTTCATGATCGATTCATGGCACATCCTACTTAGTCATGTTATTTCCTATTATAACAAATCGAATGTTTCATTAAAAAAAAATATTTATTTAAAAATAGAAATATATTTACGTATGTTCAATTGTTTTAGAAATAAATTAAAATGGATCACATACGTATGGGTTAAAAGGGCGTAAATGGGTTAGAATTTTTTCCTAACAACAATAAACTAAAAACCTGAATAGCCGACATTAGCTTAGATCAACGTTAAACAACAGATTTTGTGTGCTGTTAGATTGGAATCTAATACTTTTGTACCGAAAAATTTCATAATCTTATCACGTCGCGTAGTATTTTTCTATTCGCGTGACGCAACGGCTTAATTAATTTAAACCATAAGGTTCATGTTAAGTTTAGAAGCAGAAACTTTAAGTTTGGACCTTAGTAAGTCCATACTATCGGAATATTTTAATTTTTGACGTGTGCTTAACGTGGTTACTTAATACATATTAAATTTCTTTGGGCCTTTATCGATTTTCGTATTTTAGTTTAATATAATTTCATCAAATGTATTCAACTGTGAAGCATACATTTTTTATTATGATAAACTAATTACTATTATTCTAAAATTTAATTTTAACCATTGGTGTCAATATTTGTTTACAATGATTTATTCATTAATTCATCACCCAACAAATTACCTAGGTAACCAAGAAAAAAAATATTTTTTTTCCGAAAAGAAAAATATAATTTAATTAAAAGTTTTGACTTTGAACTTTCTTTAATTTAACATGTCCAAAATAAATTAAAAATGTTATATTTAATATAATAATTTGCTTATATTATATTCTACTCACTCATTAATACAAGGTAGGTACCATAAATATTGATTCATAAATATCAGTTAAATAATATAAATATTAAAACTACAGGCCATAGTTGCTTTTTAGATATTTCGAAGGTCAAAAATAGTTGCAGAACTATTAATATTGGGGAAAATATGACAAATATTATCACTATTCATTACAATTATTTAAGTCTTCGATAAAGGTTCAAAATTTCAACTGCAAATAGAACTCTTTCAACATCAATCGGTTTCTTTATAATCCAAACACTTTAAAGACAATAATATTTTTAAAGTTGTAGTTTTTAACTATGTAGGTATACAAATTATTACTATATTATATCAAATATACATAATTTTCGATATCCTCGGAACCGAGGATTTTCTCCTATATCATAAAAAAAAACTTTGAAATATTGTATGGGTGAAACGCTTAAGACCTTATACCCTAATATTAAACGTTTAGTAGCAAATGGCATATGAATTGAACGGGTTACGCCCCCCCAATACGACGTCTGTGTTGTAAAAAATACTTTTCATATACAGATTTATCTTAGTATTTAATATTTCCAACATAAATATTATTATGTCACAATCGAAATATTATATATTTCTCTTGTCTGAAGTATCACAAAAATTACCATCATATAACCATATCATGTAGTAGGTACTAACGTCAATGTTATAAACAAGATTTAATTTTTTTTTAGCAATCCACAATCCAATAAAACCAGGGTTTTTAACCCGTGGTCCTTACTTTTTATTTTATTTGTTATTTGCGGCAGCGATTAGTTGTGTTTTCATTTGAACGTGTTCTGGTTGTTCTTGGTCGCATCTTAATCTGTAGGTACCGAACTTAAGTATAAAATTCCAATTTTTGAATACTTTTTGTTTTGTTGCATATTTAATGATATTTAAGGTACAATAGCGCATATTCATGCAATTTTAAGTGTTATAAAATACCAACCCTGGTAAGTAGAATAAGAACTCAAGTAGACGAAGTTCATCGACTGTGACACATGAACATTAGAATTTTCCAAAATCGGTTTTAACCGATAACTGATAACTGACAAGACTAAATCAACGGTTATGGACGATTAACCATTACCTATGTTTAAGACACATCTCCGTGTCGTGTCATGTTTTTAATGATCGCGTACCTTTGTGATGTGCATTTTTTATATTTATACCAAAATGCAATACTAATGAAATAAATGTTCAATATTATACCTTATGATAACATTTTATGATTTTTTGTAGTTTTCACTTTTCGGCACATAAATGTAACTACATGGACAAAAGTTGGTAACCATATGGTCACCACCTAGTTCAGCCAATCTGAGAAAATTATTTTACACATGACACGAAGTAGTGTGAACCCGACCGAAACGATTATCGATCACCACGAAATCAATCGTCGGTTTGAATGTTTTCACTGTTAACATAACTGATTGTTTTAGAAGCGGTTTTCAGCCTAGATCATCCAACCTTATAATCAGGGCTTGAAACCGATATTAGATACCGATTTTGAATACGGGTTAAAGATCCCCTCCCCCCCCCCCCCCCACACACACACACACAAACACACACGACAGACACACACACTTACAGCGATGGCGATACAATTGTTTCGGACACAATTTACCACCACCGCCAAGACAAATGAATTTTTCCGACACCACTACAGTGTGTGGAGACCACAAAACAGTTAGAATCCAAAATCGATATTGAAACTCAAAACAAAATCGGAAAAAATAAATACCGATATCCGAAACTGAAATCGAAATCGGAAAAATGTTTTCGGTTTCAAGCCCTGCTTATAAATTATAATAGATGGACTTCCCGTCGATTATTCATCGTGCGATCCTTATCACGGACGCTTACTTATGTATCCCGATGTCATTCTGTGAAGTGTGTGTGTGTAATACCTATACATGACATCGTTTTACAATTTATTGTGAAACTCAATATTGACAAATTATTTACCTGTTAACGGAATCTACAGCCTATAGCTCGTCTACTCCTGAAAAGAACAACGCGTGTATCGAGGCATTATTATTCATCCCGTTAGCCATCTATCCTATGATTAAAGTGTTTTTTTTTTAAATATTTTCGTGATATTTAAATATTTCCGAAACGGATAACAATTAATACTGCCCACGGACCAGTAGATTATATTATTTAGAGACTGCCCAAATACAAATTAAGTAGCTACATAATATTGCATAGCTCGAATCTGTCGAATATATTTGACATTTTTTTTAATAGTTGAATATAAAAATATTGTCTGAGACTGTCGAAACCTAATCCAATAAAATATGTACATTGTTCACAATTTTACTTACACAGAAGCATTAACGAATGCAGTTACACAGAAACGTTTGAAAGCATAAATATTATTATGGTATAAATTATATTTTAAAAAACATACACATATATATATATATATATATAGGTAAATAAATACTTACTGTAATAATATATACCTATGCTGGTACCTACATATGCATCGTACCACACAACCATCAAGTTTACTTTGATGCAAACATTACATAAGATTTGTTCAGCATTAAATATTTTGTCAAAGTGGTAAGTTAAGTTTGAAACGTTTCTTTAAGGTAATGCTTTAAAATGGTTTTTTACTTTTTGAATTGGAATTTAGCAAAATATTCGAACAAAAAACATAGGTTTTTGCTGAATATTATTTAACGAAAATCCAAATCCAATATTCGCATATTCAAAAATAATATCTATGTAAAAAGAGCGTATTCAAATTCAAATTGTCTTATTACGAATATTCTCATTACTATTATAAAATGTAGGTATGCATTTATATTATGTTTCTCATTTTTATTATTGATTTACCCATATAAAGTATTTCCATCATGGGTATTTATAGCATGTTTATTTTAAAATGTAAATGTACTTTTTTCCCGAAACTGTTTATTTTGAATATTATTGCTCACATTATTAAAGAACGGGCCACTTTACAGGAATAAGTCACGTATAAAATGTAAACAAAATATTTTTTTTTTCAATTTTTGGTAACCATTTTGATTTGTTGTAATATAACATTTTAAGTCAACAATATAAAATCGTCAGGTACCCTTTAAATATTTATATACTCGTTAGCAGATTCAACTCTTCAAACTACATTTTTACTCATTTTTGGTACTGAATAAATCGTATTTAACATAATCTCCCACAAAGTCATTAAAATCTAGAGTATATGAAAACCAGCATAAATAATAACATTTTTATTTATTTTTATTATTTATGTATACCTACTTTCTGATAAATATTTTACAAAGTTCATCATTTTGAAAATCTAGAATTTAAATGGTCAAAAATGTAATTCATAAATAAATTATTACAAATAATAATAAAACACGAATGCAATATTAATTTAAATATTGTCGAGTTACTGTATGTAATTATCAAGTAACAACATTGCACAGGCATATCATATAAGTATAATCTATATATTATTAGGAAATTAAATATATATTAAAAATAACATTTTTATGTACCTATTCGATATCTTTGTTTTTTACAGTGTGTGTAGTGAGACTGGAAAACTAACGTTTTTTCCTCTAAACTCGTACCTCAGAGTCGAGAATATGATACTATTAGCACTTTATTGTCATTTTTGATCACAATAGTATTATAAATGAAATACATATTGTAATCACGTGTTTTTCGTCGGCGCATCGGTCTTATTGTTCGCTTGTTATCACATATTATTGTATTTTATGTAAATATCTCGTCGTTTTTTTTTTTCAGATTCCGTCAAGGATTCAAGCAGTTCTTCTCTTTCGTGCCATGCATCAATGTGAGAACCGGTAGCCTGATCCGACGGGAAGTTGTCACCAGCAGGTACAGCTATAGCGGATCCCCGGACGCCCACTATCGGATAGTGCGCAACGGTAATAGAAAGCCCGGAAGGCGCAATGCGTTTTATGGCGTGCGCTGCATATATAACTGGTAGAGACCTGCACGGACGAAAACTGTTGACCCGATCCACCACGGCCCTCCCGACAAATTAAAAAAAAAAAAGAAAAAAAAATACATAAAAGAAAAAAAACAGCATTCGAGGAAAAACGCACTGTTGTTGAAACTTAAAATGTATTTTTTTTTTTTATGTTATAATTAGACCAGATGAACATAAAATAAAAATATCAAATCGAAAAATCACAAAATCATAAAATCTTAAAATCCAGGTGGAGCTCATTGGTTGGACTCTCTCAGAGTGTTGTGTGCAATATATCGAGAGCCTACTTTTTGAATTAAAACTTAATATGATATTCAAATACGACCTATCTCGAATACATATCATACTCCTGAAAGTTCCTCTGAAATCACTTTGGTATTAAACTAATTTAACCCTTGTAGGTCAGATGGAGAGTGAGTGGTTTCGCGTTTAATGGTGGCTGTGAGTTAGGATGATGAAAAATTATGCCATCAGGGTAGTCAGGTATTAATCCAACTTCAAATTCCTATGTACCTACAGAGCATTCTACGCGAGATGATTTACTAATTTAAAGCAATGGGGTGTAAATGTGTAATGAAATTACTAAATATTTCTGTTGCTGCCTGAATTATTTTCTTATGACATCTACAATAACTATCTTTTTCTGTATTTTTAATTTTTGGTTTATGTTTAACGTTCACGTACACTTCGTCACTCATAAAAATTAAAAAGTGTGAAAATTCAGTAATTTATAATATAATTATGAGTGTTATATGCTGCATATTTAAATGAATCTTATTCAATTTCAAATACTATGAATAGCTTTGAAATGTTACCGACTATTAAAGTAAAAACTAAGTAAATAGAAAAATATTTTGTTGATAAATAATTAATTCCAACTTTTATACTAAAATTCTAGTGTTTCCTTCGCTTAAAATGATTTATTTCAAAAACCGATATAATATGAAGTTAATCAAATAAAATTGTGCAACTGGACTATTTAAAAAGAAAAAGATCTTAATTAATTGTTTTAGTATTATTTTGTGATTTATAATATGAAAGAAAAAATACTGAAATGTGAATACTTTTTTTCTCTCTAAAATCACACATTTATGATATTGTTTCAGTATTGCAGTTTTAAATCTGCATATAGATATCATTCAAACTAAAATTTTAAATCTCTTCGTAGAAAATATAAAATTATTAGTCTGAATCATATAGTTTCAATTTTGATTGAACTTATATAAGCCATATTAAGATTATTCAATAAACGGCATACTACATACAATTTCTAGAAAATTATATTTCTCTACAAAAAAAAGTATACAAGCATATTACTGAATCAATTTATGAGCGATTTGAGAAACCGTTTTGAATTTACAACGTAATAATAATATTTTGTTAAAATAATTGAACGAAACGTCGGTTTGTGACAAAACAAAATATATTTTTAACACCTATTATATATTCTGTAATTTACTAAATATTATGTACATAAAACAATGTCCTTCTAGTTTTGTTTGTTGATTGTTTTTCCTTGCAAGTACAAATTGATTGCCTTGCATAGTACCGTTCAGACTAGGTTTTCAACATTAAGTAAATAATGAAAACCTCACATACTGTGCTAAAACAGCCTTATATTTATAGAACCAATTCATTACTCATTCAATTCAGGGTCTAAAATATCTTTGTAAGCCATTAGGTAATAAAAAATGTATAAATACGATGGTCGATATTTTTACTTTTTTGTCGTATTATTTCCAATCAATTATATATTTGTAGGGTAAATAAAATCATCATGCCGAAGAAAAATAACTTCTGTACACACTTTTCTACTATTGCATTCATATTTTTATTTCTAATTAAGTTATAAGTACTAGTGTAAAAAATGATGCTTAAGAATATATAATAATAAATGTAATGCAATAACAATTTTATTTCTTCCAGGAAATCTTTATTCCAATTAAAACTTTTTATAATTATTTCTACTTAAATACGTTTTAAGTTCGAGCAAGCCCAAGTGATATACATTTAACTATCACGATCAAATTGAATACAACGGGTATCTTACAATTGTTTTCTGTTTTATATTTAACTTGAGCGATAAACAATACGAAGTACAATGTACATATAGTATAATTATATATTATACATTATAACCCTATACATCAATGTGCGTGGAAAAAAATTAATCACCAAACACAACGTATTATCTGACATTTCTTCAAATGGTACTTATATTCTACAATCTTATTTATTTCCGTAACATTCTTCTTCAGATCAAAATTATTTTTAAATTATTAAGTAGTATAACATTATGTAGAATGAAGGAATGGGCTAGATGAAGATCAATATGATCGGAAAGTCAAAACTAATAAATTATAACAGTGGTAATTAAACCGATTGATAAGACAAAATATAACGATAAGAGTATAATTTTGAAGATTTATTTTCTATATAGACATGTTTATAGTAGTTGTAAACTCATAACTGAATATTTGAATAACATGAGTTATAATTAGCAACATTTTTTGTTATTTAAATACTTTGTAAATTTCAACACTTGTACAGGTAAAATTAATACTAATCCATAAATTAAAATTTAGAAATGTTCCGATTTATATAAAATAATAATTTGCGATATTGTAATATCCACGAGGTGTTAATATAAAATTCTCCATAATGGTTATCCCGTGATCAAAACGCAATAATATAAGAGAAAAACTTTAGACTCAAATTGAAATTTTTGACAATTTCCTGTTTTATAGCGACGTAATTTAGCTGCATGAATCATGTCTTCCTGTACATCATTGTATCTCAGAAAAATAAGTACCAACGCAAAATGCAATCAAAAAAATAATAAACAAAATTAATAAGGAAACCGTTCCATTCCAGTGGTACTTATATAATATAATAACAAATAATAATATACTGCTCTCTTTTGTATGATACTTATACACAAGAACAGTAGTTCATGTATATTAAACTCAGTATTTTTATGGCGTAAACGGTTTGTTGATTTCGGCTTTCACAAGAAACCATTCATTTTGAGATAATATATGAAGTGAGTCAAGAAGTTTAAAAGTTACAGTATCCTGGTAATTTTTATTTCCAAGAGATAGCTAGCAGATATTATTTAATATAATATGCCATTTTAAAATTTAATTTCCTTATCATCAAAGACTATAGAACGATAGATTCTTTCTGAAACGAAGTCAAAATTGAATTTTGTGACATTTTTTATTATTAATAAAAATTGTAACTTTATATTCATTATACCCTACTTAATATGTACATAACGGGTGAATTTTTAAAGTACAGCCCTTGTCTATGTTTTTAATTTTTATTTAATTTTTGATCTATTATCTATCATATTTATCATAGTCTAATCTCTGAAAGCATACTAAAGCTGCATATTTTTTTTAGAAAATAATGTCATAGAATTACAGTAATATTATATATATAGTTAATTCATTTTATACCATGGTTAGAGTTATATTATTTAAAAGTTTAAATGGATAAAGTAAATCAACACAAATTATCTGGTTATCTCCTCAACATTTAATTGTTTATTTAATTTTATTTATTTATACCTTTTTGTATTTTAAAAAGAATAATTAAAAAACCTTTATCATTTTTAAAAATATAATGGTATAAGTATTTTGAAGCAGATAAAATTGAATAAAATAACTGCAATAGCATATGAACTAATATTTTATTTTAAGTTAATAACTTTTGACATAATTTTCTCGATCCTTGAGCTTTTATTGAAATCCCTACGAGTGAATAGGCAACGCATTATGAGTAGAATAAAGTTTTTAAAAGTCATAAAGCTAACGCTGTTTCGGTCAAAGGAAACATAGACAAAGTAGATATATCATTTCGATGTTATATTCATTATAAGTTATAATAAATATTCACCGATAGTATATGAGATCAAAATGTTTATAAAATATTTGATTTCAAATTTGGATTTTTCGTTTTCCGATTTCTAATCTTAGAGCAAAATCTTGGATTTAAATTATAGTTTCACCGTTGATCCGGGTGGCAAACAATTACAAGTAGATACGTCAATATTGTCACCTTAATTTTAGCTAGGTATGTGTTTAATATATTATACACTTCCAGATCCAAAACTTTAGACCGTTTGGCACTTTACTTATAACAAAGATAGAAAACAAAGTTATGTAATCAAAATGACTTAGAAACATTAATAACAATATGAATTTCTAAATAGTAATGAACAGTAGATATATATAGAATTAATAATAAAAAAATAAATAAATAAATAGTCTGTCGAAAAGTGATAGCTATAAAAGACCGAAAAAGCAAAATTATCGAAATAAAATAAGTACCAAAAACACTTTTTATCGATATTAATTCTATATGTTTCCGAATAGAACATAATATTAATATTTGATACACCACTATATTGGCGGTTGTTTTTTGGTTTTGTTTTATTTTTATTATTTTTCAGGAATTCTCTGATCACCACAACGTGTTACGGTTCTTCCTTTTGGTATTAAAAGAATTTCTATTTAAGTCAGTTTTAAATAATTCATTGTTAGTAGTAGAGCAAATATATTATTGTATACACGGTGGCAACTGTTGATGATCCTATTATCTACCAAGGATTGTCTTGAGAATTCAGTGCTCGATCTTATTCATTCTCTCCAACACCACGCACGTTTGCCTCAGACTGACAAATGCCCGGTACATGATTGTGTTTCGACATATTTTTCTTTGACTGTTAGTCTTTTTTTTCTCCACTGAAACCGTTCGTTCGTATTACACCCCGAGAATATTATGTATGACCTGAATCTGAGATTTTAAGAGCTCATGACAATGATAGTCTAGCTCCTTTAAAGTCGTAGCCATTATGAGTCAATACATTTTTTTTTTTGTGTTAACATTTGATTTGGCGAGTGGCACCTCAAGCACACTCGATATGATGTACACTAATTACCATGTATGGGGAGGGTGACACTGATGAGTGATGATATTATGTACCTGTGTGTAATACGTGGCACTTATAGGATAAAAGGGTGCGTTTTCATTGGATTACTTGGATTATTATCAAAACAACTAAACCGATACAAATAAACTGTCCATGTGTATTAAAATTTGATCAATGCTCACGATGTGAAAAAGATAACAGTGTGCAAATTAAAATGTTGTCTAATACTCTTTATATTGTTTTTTTATTTTAAATAATAAATGAGCCACGGATGAACGATGGATCCAAGATTTTGCTGAGCGATCTCCGTAAATGATTTAATTCCCTCTACCTGAAACGAGGTTTTCGGTTACTCGGCATCAGAATTATTATTGTATCCGTCGAAAAGTTTGTTCACCGACGATGTGACAATGACTGTATTAATATTCGTAAGCTGCAGTGACAGATGCGGAAGAGTAAAATAAATTTATAATCACCCAGATTCTTTAAAAAATATTTTATTGTTGTTATTTGTTTGTCTGTAAAATAATATGAAATATGTGGGAACATAAAGTTTATTTTTATCCCTTCCCCTGCTAGCTTGTATAATTTATCATTTAATCGGACATTTAGAAATGGGAAACCACAACTAATGACTACCTATAACAATAATAATAATAAACTCGTACTAAACAAGAATAATTATTCGTTTGTATAAAAAAAAATCCCGATGAGAAATTCATTTTAAAAAATGTGGTACAATATCATTATATTTTACTATTTAATATTGTAAGAAATCTAATTTTTCACACTTTACAATCATTTTTGAGATAATTTCCTAAACACTGCAAATGTGAACACAAATGAAAAATGTCGGTAGTTTTTTTTATTATTCTTATTTCTGCTCAGAAAACAGTTTAAAATATAAATTCAATACCTAACCTTACTGCCAGTGAGAAACGATGAACACTTTTTCGTATTAATTTAAGTTAAAGTTCTATGATATCTCACCAATAGTGTATTACCGCTATGTGTTTATATTAAGTTTAGTACGAGTGAGAAACGAAGATAACAAACGTACACGCCATGTTTAGTTAGTTTATACTTATATAGGTATATAATATTATGTATATTGAATTGGTATCCTTTCACATAGTTTTTTTATACGTTGTTACTAGGCATAGTAGTTTTGAACGAAGCCGAATGACGTTGTTCAATTAATGCTATTTGATTTTCCAGTTAATCTCAAGTGCCCAGAGAGATTGAGTTACGGAATATTGGAATAACCGGAATTAGGTACCTAAACTTAGGTTTCTAAACTTATGCAACATATTATAATATAATATTAAATTATTAACTTATTGTAATATAACAATGTAAATAATTCACATTTCAACTGGTTTAAATAAATTGTTTTCACATTTTTAAATTGAAAGTAAATTGTTAGGTTTTGATTGTTAAGTGGTTCACCTAGAATTATTATTTTTAATTAAAACATTTCTAGTTCTATTGATTAAAATAAAAGATCATGATAAACAATATAGACAATAGTGTAATAATATATTGGATTATTATGTTTATCTGTATACTTATGAGTTATGACCTGTCGGTTGTTACTTTTTATTTACATACAGAGTGATCCAACACGTATGCTCACCCCCCTCTTTTTCTTTAATAATGAAGTTTTTCAAAATCTGATTTTTGGAATCTTCAAATATACTCAAAGACCATATTTTCATATTCTTGAGATTTTCAAATGAGAACCCGCTTTCTTTTCTTTAAATTATTTAGCGGATAATATTTTTGAGGATTTTGGTATATCGAAATCAAAATTTGAAAGAGTGGTTTCCTAGTTATTGGACAATTTGTACTAAGAATAATAGTCCATAATAGGGATATGCTTATACAGTTCTACACATGGAATAAGAAAAATAACTAAATAAACCAAGTAGGATCTTACTTGCTATTTACCTAAGTGTTTGACTTAATAAATATAAAATGACGTATTATTTTATATTATGTGCATAAACACTATAAACTATAGATAACAACGTATACTATGTAAGCATATCCTTCTTCCCTATTATAAAGTATATTATGCTTAGCACAAAATGTATAATAACTAGAAAACTACTTGTTCGAATTTTGATTTCAATGCATCAAAATTCTCAAAAAAATTATCCGCTAAATAATTAACAGTAAAAAAGTGGGGTTCCCATTTGAAAAACAAAAGTTTGTATCACCACATGACACTTCTTAAGTGGTACAAAAAATCTCAAGAATATGAAAATATGGTCTTTGAGTATATTTAAAGATTCTAAAAATCAGATTTTGAAAAAATTTAATTATTAAAGAGGAAAAGGGATAGCATACTTGTTGGATCACCCTGTATTCAATATGTGACTATTTTTTTTTCTTACTGTATCATTTTTGCTATATCGTGGGAGGTTGTCATAAGGCTGTTTTAACAAATTGACTTCAAGAATTTCATACTTGACACTCAGTTTCTCTGTAGAATTATTATAGTTAAACAATTTTTTATATTAGACTTTCTTATCTCGTTGTAGTTAATTTGTTTTGAAAAAACTAAATGCAAATCCAATTTTCAACTATTTTTAATCTTTTATGCTTTTGGAGTGGAAAATGTTGTTGTGTAAACATCGAGTATATTGATTTTATATTAATATAGTTTATAATTTATAGTAAAAGTATACAATAAATTCCCTGCCATCGAACTCCTCTTATCTGAACTTTAAATGATTAAAATTTATAATGCAACAAACCAAAGGTTCAATATTTATACATCAAAATCATAAAAAAAAATATTATTCTTGTATGCTTGAAATGAAAGTAGATATTTAAAATTTTGTTTGTAAATCAATATGTTTAAAATGGGACTAAGTTTAGTCAGTGCACAATTACTTCTGTAAACCAAAACATTCTATATAGGTAGTAAAAATACGGCATTTTCAATCTGTAACCTCTTAAACGTGGGTTGATCTAATTCGTATATTATAGTCGTATATAATACTATTAATAGTAATTTATATTATATTATAATTTATAACTTTTTTTAATTCATAATTCATAATACATAACAGAACTTGGCTACGATATACGGAATACTCTAAGACGATAAATATTTAAAAAAAGTTTAAAACCTGAGATCCACTAACCGAAAAAATAAACTAATATTCTGATAAAAAAAGCAATAAATCACTTTAATTTAGTAGAGATAAAAAATAAAAATCAAACTCGGCAATTCGTAAACAATACAAACATATATTTTTAAAAAATATTCGATGTTGTAGAATTGAATATAATATTATAATGTAATATATTCGATTTCCAACGTGTGTTATATCCTAAAACAACGAGCCTCAGTCCAAGTTTGAATCCGTAAAAAGCAAGCTTAACCCTTATAAATGTTGACCATTATCCAAGCTTACTGTATTAAGATGGCGGTAGTCTTAAGATTATATATATATATACATACCTACTGACTCAAAACATTCTTACTCAATGTCTAATATATATATATATATTATATTATAGGATGCCATGTATTTTTATTTCGCAGTGTATTGTTTTGTTTTGCCACTATAATCTCTTTCTCTCGTTGCGTCTTAGACGGAATTTACGCGGTTGCACTAGAAAATAAAATATTTCGCCGACTACACTGCAGTGTATAGCAGTACTGAGTACATACTATATATATAATATATTATATTCAATGCTGAACACAACTTTGGTTTTTTTTTCATTCATAATACAAGCCTTGTAAAGAGAATATTTTATATTTGAACATTTTTCTATATTTTTAATTTCAGTGCAAACAGATGATTATAATAACTGTACTAAGTACCTTTTTTTAAGATTTCTATTTCAATAGCATTTTCGCAATATTTTATTATTTGAACCTATTAAATTATAACCAGAAACCACGTGATCCCAAAATATTTGTGTAATTTATAATATTATATGCTTCCCAAATCGAGAAAATGATTTTACCGTTTTTACAGCTTATTCGACCAAAAAATGTCGTAAATTAAACGTCTCTTTCTTTTACCTTTGTTATCTAATTCTATATGTTGTAACATTATTATCGAGTGTAGTGGCGGCTTACATTCACATTATTATTTTATACTGTAGAACGTTGAACACAGAACTATAAAAAACAAATATAAGTTTCTTCTATATTATATTGGTGGGTACAGCTGTGCTTTCGTCTTAACATCGAGTGGGCCGATATAAATCTTTAAGTAGGGTACTTATTACCATTGGTAGACGATTGTATAATATATATAGATAATAAACGTAAATATTTACACTGATTATATTGCAGATATGTCTATGATTTTGGAAAATAAATGTGTAAACCAAATCTAACCATGTTGGTATATAACTGCTGAACGCGAAACCGTCGAGTACGGTGGAGGGTTGAGATTTTTTCACCGTGAATCAGATTAGACTTTTTATATTTGCCCCAGGTAACAGGTACACAATAATATTTATATTTTATTGCAATGGTTGCAATAACCATGTTTTTTTTTTTAAGAACCCATAACTAAAAAGTATCTTGACAATTTACTTCCGGCTGTTAAGCCAGACTCTCAGTCCCACCGGAAAATTTGCATCCTTGTTTGTATATATTATACAACGCTTTATAGGTACCTACGCTTTGGTCATAAACCTCGGATTCACCGGGTGAAACGTTTAATCGCGTCTACAGGTATACCGAGTGCTTTGCAGACGGTTTACGACTTTGGTATTGCTATTCCATGGTGCGGCATAGAATTGCAAAAAATCCGCATTTGGGTGAGAAAAAACAATCAAGACAGCGGACAAAACAAATAATTTATTTAAAAAACATTCACTACTTTCCCCGTTCAGCAACTCGAAATAAAAAATAATATATATGTGAGTCCAGATAGTTAAGCACTACAATGAAACCTCAACTCGACGTTTTAGTATTCTAAATTCTAATTAGTCATCGAATCTATAGGTAATATTGTCTGCAGCATGTATACCACTTTCATATCTAAAACTAAAATATTGTAAATATTACATCCAACACCAAACCAGCAGTTTCAGAGATATCAGGAGTCCACTGTTTTTGATCATTATGTTGTTTTTTAAACTTCACTCGTTATTATAGATGAAAATTATTATATTATGTAGACGTACCTATTCGTGTTTGTGTTTTTATTTTTTGCAGGCACCGTTTGCATACCCTTGAACCACCTGTGCGCCGACACCGGGAGAGGTCACTTGAAGGTGCCGACCGCTCATTGGAGGCAAGCGAAAAAACACGGCATCGACAGCAGCGTTGGCGAGATGAGCAGCACCAGCTTCAGCAACACGGCAACGGTGGCGGGGGAATCGATTGCCATAACGAGTACACCGACCTACAACAAAAACAGCAGCATCAACTGCGGAGAAGGCAGCCAGAGGACCGGTCTAGGAAAAAATGCAAGTTCCGCATCCTGACGACAACCGTCACAAAAGAACGACGGGGACCGCGGTCTCCACCACCGTCGGTCGTCGGCGATCGATGTTACTACTCCGAGGAATGCTGCAAAACAGCAGATTTGGATTTAACGACTGGGCTGGTCACTCTGTCCTCGGCAACCACTTGATAGATCCTCTAGATGTGCGTGAAGATGCAAGTTCTCTCTCAATACTACTTTGATAATACTTTACGAATACAATAATCGTATTTCATAATTCAAATTTAAGTGTGTGTGTGTGTGTGTGTGTGTGTGTGTGTGTGTGTGTGTATGTGTGTGTGTGTGTGTCCGGGCGCTTGTTTGTGGAATATCAGTGTACGAAAGTCTAAATTATTTGAGAGAGAGAGATAGTGACTTACGATCGCCTGAATCTGATCTTCCATAAAATAATCCCCCCAAAAAAATTCTTCCTGTAAAAATTAAAACAACTTATTAATGTACTCAATTAATATTAAAAGTCTATCTTGGACAAATTTCAAACGAAATTGCAGCTACCCACCAGTAGCCATTGTGTGTACTGTGAGGCCACTGGTACAAAATACCAAACATGAAGAAGAACGCTTGGGCAACGGACACACGCAGTTTAATCATATTATATTATGATAAATTCTTATAAAATTTAAAATATCTTGTTCGCACTGTAGTACATCCGTACAATATGTATGCAAATAGCACTAGAATATTTTAAATTGTTTTTTCCGAGAGCATTTATGGCGAATAATAAAACCCTAAGAAAATAATATATTTGGTATACTCTTGTCTCCACCAAAATTCTGAAAAGGTGATTTTTGATCTCATTCTAAACATAAATATTGGTAGTTCATATTCTCACACAATTTTAACGATATATATATATATATATATCGGTACAAATACTACAAACTATTATTTTAACGTTTCAAGAATTAATCACAAGCAACGCAACTATTAAACGAGATGTTTACATTACCCAATTCGGTGTAGTTTAAATCTATTCAAGTATTCAAACCTTATACTAAAATTTAGCATATTTGTCTTTATTAAAATTTACTCTTTTTGTGATATTTTTTTCCACTTGAATAACCCTATCATAATGTTTAATAAAAATACTATGTCTTCAAAATAAGTATTTTTTATTTTTCATGTCATAATCAGAAATAGATGTTATCTACATTGAGTCGTGGGTAAAGTAAATATTTTATAAACACTAAATGACTTCTTTATCTTGAACACACTATGATAGACTAAATACAAACAGACAGGAAATACTTCATAGGGCTTACAGCACAAGTTCAATTAAATCTTTTTTATCAAATCCAGCTCTGATAATATTTTTTTTCTTAAGTAAAACAAATAACTCTTTGAACATTAATCTAATTAAATTTAGTTTACCATTGTTATTTTTTACTGTTCAAAGTGCAAAAACAAAAACAAAATAAACGATTTTCTACTTGGTAAATAATGAATAATTAATAATTGATGAAAAGATAATAATTTTGAATTTTTATAATAATTATTACTTTCATATTTATTTTTTTTTATTGATTTAAAGATATTACTATTCAAAAATCCAAAAGCTAAAACACATTATCACATTATGCATCCATACAACATACGACTAAAATCTTTATACTACAAAACTAAAATCAAATCATAGCATTTAGTGAAAGGTCTCTTGAGCGTACAACTCATTTATTTATTACATTAGTAAAAATCACTACTACCAATGTACTTAAGTGACATTATTGTATATATATTTTAAATGTATATACAATATCCAAGTTTATCTTGGTGCACGGCAATTAAACGAAATCTTTGATTCTAATTCGTAACGTATAGCCGTTGAATAACAGTAATTTAAACATTTATTTTCATTTTCTTTTTTTCGGTCAACTACCTGCAAGAAGAGCTTATAAAATAGCCGAAACGCCACGGCTGCCACCATCTCTCCTCCTACGAATACCGCTTATAATTTAATAATATGTACCTACGTGCGCGTCCGTATATAAGGATTACGTGTGATTTTAATCCATTACACAAACCCTCCGTGCGAGTCGTTGATGCTGTGTAAATGCATTCAAAGTCCTCGTTTCACGGCTAATTCCTCGTTCGTACGATAAAACTTGGCCGTTTCGCAATAGCGCTCTAGGAAATCACGTTCTATTTATACATGAAATGTCAATGGATACAATTTATTAACGTGTGCCTAACTTGTTGAATAATATCCATCAATAATGTTCAATAATTGGACAGAATTATTTTGTTCTTTGCTGTTTTTTCATATTTTCTCGAACTCGATGACATTTTTAAGAATAATTTAAACCCAAACTAATATATTTATATAATATTAAGTCACCAATCGTCGCATTGTTTGTACAGCGCGATTTTGGATGCTTTTTAATAATCGACTTAACCGAATCTAAATGAGGAAAAAATAAATACAACTCAACTTATCTACCTATATCTTTTTTGTTAGCTGAATTGACTACGTCGTATCATTTCACTCAAACCATACTATTAATCTACTGCCAGAATCACACATCATCCTATTTCCAATATTATTATCAAAATATCAATGTAGATACTCATTTCATGGTAGACAGACAAAAATTAGTCTTATGTGAGGACCTAAAAATTTTGTATGACCTGCCTTAAAACGATCGATAATATTTTAACACTATTTTTTCTTACCAATTTGCATTGAAGTAAATTAAAAACATTTTGTTGCAGACCTTAATTAAAAGTATGTATTTTATTAAATTAAGTATATTCTTCATACATTTTTTATTAGCGTTGCCCATATACAATCACCATTAAAATTTTTACATAATTCGTAACTATGTATAAACTTAACCCATACTATAGTATGCTTAACCTCATACCCACAAGTGCAACTTTTTGGACATATTCATGTCCCCCGTACATAGATTAGGACAATCTAAATCTATGTGAAGGCATATTTAAATTCGTATAAATACTACCAACACTTTAAGTTTGAAAAATTAAAAATATACATTTTTACATATGTTTTCATCGAAAATAATTACAGAAAATAATAATGCATGATTATGTAACGTAAATCTTTACTAAAGTTTTAAACAAAATTAGCGTTACTGCAACATTTTAAGATCCATCATTATCGTATCTGTTGTATTACATATAACAACCCTCACTATTGTATTTTACCTTCGGAATATCGTATTGCTTTAAAATTATTACGTATCTTATACTTAACATAAATATTTTACTTCAATTGACTGTGTATGGAACTACCAAACTGGATAATAACTTCCTGTTATAATAATGCATAGTAAAATACTAAAATATACGGAAAATAATTCAACTTTTGAGTGAAAAATAAATATAGAAAAATAACATACTATATGACATCAAACCAAATAATTAAACGACAAAAGAAGCTGGGTCAGTATTGGTAATTTTCATCCTACACGAAGAGACCCGAGAGCGTAATATCAGTAATACTAGGGAACTTTTGAAATTATAATGTGGGTAAGTAAACTATGTAATTTATTCTATTTTACCGTATAACAATGTAGGTATATGTATTTAAAAAAAAAATAAAAACATTTAAGACACTTCTAAGTATTTCCAATAAATCTACCGTGATAATTGTGTAGTGAATAAGATATATTTAGTATAAATACAGCTAATCATAAAGATTTTCGTTGAAAACAATTTTGTGGATCCAACAAGATATACTGACATAGTTATATATAAGGAAATGATATACTTAAATAACTCTATGAAGTACTATAAGTCGCGTAGCCATGGGGGTTATGGGGTAATTGTAGCCCCAACCTGAAATTTTTAGATAATTAAAAATGTATTTCTATAGTCTATGAGAGTTACTTCGAATAGAAATTATTAGTACAGTAACCAAAACCTAAAATAAAATCTGAGCATCAGCATGCAAAACTCATGGAAGGCATAACCCTAGTTAAACCAATTTTGTGTAAACACATTATCAGCCAGTCAGCCGTATCAGACCGTTCACTTCAAATGAAATAATATAGTGAAATATTTTCTTGGGGACTACCTCTCTGCCGCTCTAAGTTCATGAAAATAATAATAATTTTTTTTTTCTTCACGTACACGTACACAATGAAATCTTTCGACAGTAATCAGTACATAATAATAATATAATAGCGTGCGTTGCGAACCTTATGTCTCTCGTTCACCAAAATACGTGACGTCCTTATTTTTATTGTTTTTTTTCTCATATTCGATGACCGTTTGAAATATTAAATTGCTCGTATGCCATAGCATACACACATCTACACACACATACATACATATATACATACATAGATTTTTACAAAAGAAACTAATGCGTAATGACATTATCCTTACCGTCAATAACTGAAACTGACCTGCAAAGCAAGTATTTCGGGCGCCCTATCCAGAGCACGTGTATGTATAATTGTATGCATTGTATATATTATAATAAATAATATAAAAATAAAAATATATGGTTGCATCCACTTTCCCAAAAACTTTTACATATAGCTTTTTGGCACACAGTTCATACTTAGGAGAAAAAATCACTATACAAAAAATAAACTGTAAAATTCGTCATACCGACACCAATGTCGACTATTTCTAAACGATACCATTACATTGCCCTATCTCCATATCACATAATATATATTATACACATGCAGGCCGACCAGACATGTCGAAACACAAAGTGTGTTCTTACACATACATCGAATAAAATATTTATCATAATATTTACCTATTTGTCGTTTCACTGTTACGTATTTCCCCAGTAGAGCCCTTTCCTCGTAATTTATTGTTTCATGACTTCAGCACCGCTTGACCTTGATTGTGCCAAAATACATATTGCCATAATACTATACGTTCCTAAACACTATATACTCGTATATTATGTACCTATATGTATAATGTATATATTATAATATTAAGTACCTATATTTAATCCATGAGAATAATATTGTGTGTAAAACTTTTATTATTACGCATTATTTATATTGTTGTTACCTATTGATGTTGTTGTTCTTTTTGTTGTTATTGTTGTTACTGTCGATTATGTTTTTGCTGCACGAAGGAACAGAATAATATATGAACACAAAGTTTTGAAGCAATACAAGTTATATTATATCATTAATATGTTTACCTACAGGCTTCACTAATCCACGAATGATGTTGATTTTATTTATTTTTCAAAATTATATTGAATACTTAAAAATAAAATATCATTATTACAATATATTGTATATATTTAAAACGGTTGATGACTGTAATTAAAACATATTAGTACGTATCCCTCAATAATATTATTGTTCCATTTAATAATTTTGTTCAAATGCCACTTTAAGTATAGTTACTTGCGTTGAATCTTCGTAATTATTACACGGAGACCTATACAACTCATTCCAATATAAATTTAAGTCCCCAAAAACAAAAGCTAAATGTTCGGTAACAATAAATCATTGATGCCCCTAATTATTTTGAACATATTTTAAAATTAATATTATTATTGTATAATATTATTGTAGATATTAGATAGATAATATTATAGTTAATAGATTACCAGGCAGCGCGTGCATACTCGAAAATATAAACCTATCAACAACACTTGCTGCAGGTACTATCGACATTTATTTTATATGAATTACATTAATCGTTCGTACTCCAATAATTTTGAGTTACCATATGTGATTATTTTTAATTGTACCTATTTAACTTAAGGCTATGAAATATTATATTGTACGTGTGTGTGTTTATGTGTGTTTTTTTAAATAAATGCTTTTAACTGTAAAATATAATAGTCTGTTTATTTATTATATTTTTTCCATAAGGCGGATAGGGCCATCATCCCTCGGTGGGTATATAATACGCTCTGCCACCACCAGAACCTACGTGGAAAAGGCGAGAGCTAATACAGAAAAGCACAACTATAAATGTAAAAATAATATAAGCAGAACTAAAAAAAATAATAACAATAATAACGATAATACATTTGCAAAAACAACGACAATGGCGGAAATACGGCTTTGAGCGCTATAAATATGCAAAACATGCGTATAGCAGTCGGTGCTTGGATTAAAATTTGAATTTAAAAATAAACATAATAGGCCACGAGAGGCTGAAAATCATCTCACAAAAACGGATGAATTCCAATATGTATGGTTGTATGTGGTATTTGTAAGTGAATAACACCACTCCTTCTATAATAAAGGAGTACACTATTTAACTTCTCTCAATTATTTTGTATTTCAGATATTGTATTATAATATTGATTTGAAAACAAAAAAATAAATTCTTTCGTTCATAAATAGTAAATTATGCCTAATATATAATGTATTAAATTATTTTTCCTCAAAATTACTTCCAGACGTGTTAAGTATATTTTAAGTGCTTTTAAAACAAATTATCCCGTCTTATATATTATATACTATTACTTTTGAATTATGTTTATTTTTCTTTTAAGTAGGTCTGTAAACCAAAAGAGAATATAATATAGAATATAAATACAAAAATGTATACAAAATATATGTAAGTTTAAATAGAATTACTTATTCTATATAAATAAAATGTACATGATAACGTCATAACTAAAGAACATATTTATTATAAAAGTTTTAAACATCGTTATTAAATAGTATATCTTCAATAAATAGTGTCCGGGTCACCAGAAACTAGGTACTAACATTATGTTTGTAAAGTATCCTTAAGTGTTTATATTTATTTTGTATTGGACAACGAGTATTAAAAACGAATTTAACTAAAAAGTTCAATAATGTATAAGAATTAATTAAAAAAACTCAAAATATGACAATTTACAATTGAATATGGTAAGGTTATGACGTGCTGTAAGATATCCTATACAAATTTTAAAATTTAAACTCTATTAAAAGACCCACAAATAATATACAATTTTAATCGAGGAAAAAATAATATGAACAGGTAATGATAAATATGACTTATAACAAACGACAAATTGAATCACATGAAAATACTTGATACCTTATATTAGTAAATTAGAAACATTATCTGTATTCTAACGTGGTACGATATTTAAATTCATACAATTAAAAATATTCACATTTTATTTTAAAACTAATATACGAGTACCATAAGAAGATCAAAATAAAACTATATTATTTTATTTAATGTGATAATCTATCATTACTTTTAAATATTTATTAATAATTATCTACTACTCTGTATTGAAGTAATCGTAATAATAAAAGTTAAGCAAGTACAATTAAATACATGCAGGATTTTGTATCTTGCCCAACTGTTTTCGAAAATATTGGATCACGGCGCAATGTATAGGCAATATAGGTACATTATTGTACACATTTATTGAACGTATCTTGTAAAGAATACTTTTAATTTTTATATTGTATTAGAAATAAAATAAAATTAATTCAACAAAATATGTTTCGTCACAACTACTTCTAAGTTTTGAAAAGAGTATTCATAAATAATAAATTTTTTTTTCGAAAAGTATTCGATTTAAAATGGGCGAACTTGTGAAAACCCATGGTTGTCTAAACATTGGACACAATATTAACCGACGACGGTTGGCTGAGCTGATTCCTGTTGCTGATCCTGTGGTGGGTTCTCTTCTTCCATCACTCCTTCTTCAACTTCACCCAAAATGTTCACGCCTGCATCTTCCTCTTCTCGGACCTCCTGTTGGGCCAACCACAACTTTACTTCACCATCCATCTCGTCAAAGTCGTGTGGGAAAAACTTAATGGCATCGTCAATTCCGACCTCGTGATCCGGACTCACGTAAATTGGCCCAACGTCAACGAACCGCAACAGACTCTTATCCTTGTCGTCCATGAGCACAGACAATACCAATTTGGCTTCTTTGCTGTGCAAAAAAAATATAATGTTTAAGGCACTTGTTTTATCATGAGTATGGGAAAAATAAAAATGTTGAAAAAAAATTAAAAAAACGTTAAAACTATTAGTATTACTCAGGCACAGGTTTAAAAAAATTTAAAACTGCAAATGAGTTAAATATGGCATACAATCTCTCAGCCATAACATCACTGTGTTTATCGCCGAAATCAACTTTTATTCCGATTAGTATTTTTTTTAGTTTAATTTTTGATTATGCATATACATTATAGAACAAACGAAAATAATCGTTGATTGGTTGTAGGTATTGATTTAAAACAAAACAAAGTTAATAGCTCGTGTAAATATATTATAAGTTAAATTACTCATATTCATTAATAATCAAATATTAAGGTAAGTTTTTAAGTTTAGGGATCCAGGGTTACTACAAACCACACGCGTTGTGTGTTGGCTTATATAATATTTATATTAGATTGATAAAATAACAACAATATACCAAATTACTAACGTGAAATAATGACTTATGAGATCAAAACATCATCACGAAATAAATCTTAGTCAAACTCAGACCGCTCGTATTATTAGCGACCATTATTCGCGTCTATCAACAGTTTCAGGAAGTGTAAAAACTGTATCAACTGACTAGTATTTAGAAAACTATTTCTGGTGCGAACATTGTGTACCGACTTTAAATTTTCTATTCTTGAGAATATTTTTATAATTATTAAGAGACCTGATATAATAATTTAAAAGTATATTACTTATAAACTTATATATAGTTTATAAATATCTTAGTTATTTTTTATTTTTTTCATTTAAAATGTCATCTTTAAATTTAAGAAAGTAAAAACCATTGTTCCACCAACCAATTACATGGGTGACAAGACGTCGAACACGTGTTTTAAATTTTAATTCATTAACAAAAACTGGGTAAATTATACAAATGCTTAACGTTTAATTAATTATTACGCCTCGAGAGCTTAAAAATAAAATTCTTTTTTTATATTTTAGATCACTAACTTTTTAGTTTTAAAAGCTGTACAACTAGTCTTGATGTGTGCAACGAGCGAAAAAAGTCGAGTAATTTAATATGTATGAAAATTAACTCCACTAAACTTAAATACTGTTTACTTATTATTCTATTTATACGATCTGACTTTATTGAGACTTCAGAAAAACTCTCAAGTGTATGATTTCAAACGAAAAATGGAAAACGAATTTAGTATTGTTGGCTGTACATGTAAGATTAGATTTTTATTTCCAATATTATAGGTTCGTGTAATTTCTGATTGCTATAGAATATTGACATAGGCGTAATATATGTATATTATTATTTACATCATAATGGTAAAATTTAATACCTACCCAACTTTGTCCATGCCATATGTAGCTAACAATTCGGGATCTTTGCAGAGTAGCTTGGGTTTTTCGGGATCGGCGCTACGGAAAAAACCGTAATAGACGACTTTTTCTTCGAGATCCTCGATGATCGGTAGCACGATGTTGGATTTGTTGATATCAAAAATGACAAGGTACTGTAAAGTAAATGCACCAGTTTATATGTATACCTAAGCTGGTGAGTGTATTTGTTTTTAGAAAGATCCTTGACGACCTTCTAGTTTGATGAAAAAAGTTTTAAAAATAGAGTCGGCTTCTATATAGTATAATATGGAAAACAAAGACCGTCCTACTACTTGTAATAAAACCAGTTCTCTAACCTGTGGTAAAGGTGGCTGGGGTGCAACGTATCCATTGTTTTGGCAAAATTTGCTGAACAAAATGGTCAGCGCCGAAGCTTTACTCAACGGATTTCTGGGGGTATATATCGACGGTAACTTTTGTCCAGATTCATTTACTTTCTTATGTATATCTGCAAGACTATGGTAAATAGGGTCACTAACCTTTGTAACGCTATTTAATTTTTAAATAATTTTTATTATACGAAATATTAAGACAAGTGTATCAAATGACAATTGTAATACATATCGTATTGTATTGTATCAATATACCTACTTATACTAACAAAACATATTCAAGCAAGCAAAATAAATATATCGTATAAAAAATTATTATTAGTTTACATGATTTTAATTTCTTTTATTCAAAAAAATGTATTTTAATTTTTAAGTTAAAACATACAAGACCACTATACTAATAAGTGATTTCTAATAAAATGTTTGATGTATACAGTCTTGAACGCTATATAGTATAAGTATATGATTATTCAGTATACACTATTTAATATATTATACTTATACATTTATTAATTTTATTTAATTTAATAATATCATACAATTTTCGATTTGTTTACAACCATCATATAACTATGATTCTCATGTTCATGTTTATCTTATATACAATTATAAAAAATATATATTAGGTAGTAAATACTAAGTAGGTACACTGTGTGTGTATAATAAGCTATTTATTTGATTATTTCTTTACCTATACAAATTTCAAATTATTCATAAATATATTAAAAATATTAAATAACTCATATAATTATTGAAAAAGTAAAAACAGTAACCATAACATAAAGAATAAAATACATTTTACTGTGATTAAGTACTTGGTTCTTAATAACTGACTTTATTACGTTGTTTGTAATATTAATATTTACTTTATTACATTGTTTTATCATATTATTATTTATTATAAAGTTTAATTTCACACGGTTTAGTTTGTTTGCATATTTTAATTTCCGTTTTTCAAGTTAATTATGTAACACCTCCCGTCACTCCATTATTTTCACCAATTATTATATTATATGAAATTTTAAAAAAAAGCTTAATTATTTTGCATGTTATGAAAAATTATACTTGTAAGTTGTAATTTTATATATTTTCATTTGTTCAGTTTCAAAAAAATAATACCTTAATATTTTGAAAACAACAGATTATTTTTTTTATTCAAATATACTTTCGAATTATTAAATTAAAAATTGAATGTGTATTTAAGATAATATTATCTAGGTACATTGTACCTATAAATTTAATATAATATAAAACTACATACACATGAAATTATTACATATATTGGTCATCCGAGTTCTCAATGTTTAGTTTTTTTTTTTAAATGAAAATAGAGTTGTCTATTTGAGTCAGCGGTATAATAGTGATGGAAGGAAGGGCGGAGTAAGGGACTCCTAAATAAGAAGTGGGTTCTTATTTGAGGCAAGATTATGTTTTCTCTTAAACTTAAGTCTCCGATTTCAGGGGGACACTTAACAAGAAATGTATTAACATTCAATATAAATTAGTTTTCGTTTGTCTTTTTAATAAAATTTATAAAACTAAAACCATTTTAAACTTTAAATACATTTTTTTAAATATTTCAGGCTATGAATTGCAATTTATTTTTACCGAGAAGACATAATATGTAGAAGTAGGATCAATTTTCTTAGGAGGAAATTTGTTTTTACATCTTATCAATTTTTTTATGAACAAATAGGTGTGTGAAAGAAAAATTGATGAAGGTTTAGACCTTGTGGACTTCTTAAAACAGTTTGGTTGGATATAGACTTCTGTAAAAACTCGGAAACGCTCCTAAATTATCGGTGACTGTAGACCCACTTCAAAATTTTTCCCACTTTAACTACTGTTTCAGTGAAGAATAAACATTTGTTTAGATTCTATTATAATATGTTTCTGGAACACCTAGGCATTGTTTTTTTTAAATTATTATCGCTCTACTATTCAATTTTAGCAATATTCAATAATCGACAACCATCCAGTCAAATTATATTTTATTATTTAAATTTCTATCAAAGTTAAATATTAATTTAAGTATTCTATCGTGTGTACTCACACACACACACACACACATACACACAAGCGTATGCTTTTTTGTGTTTTATAAATTTATATTTTCAAATTTAAATAATACCAAGATGCTTATATTATTTAATTTAAAATATTATAATTATAATATGATGATAAGTAAATATAATTTTACATAAAGGTTACGTTAACATGTATACATACGTATTAACATTATAAGTTCATAATGCATATTATGTATTGATAGTTAAGGTACTTACGAATTCGGACTAGGGTTTAATGGGGTTCCATTTCCGTAAATTATTGTGCTTAACTTCTGTTCTATTACTCCCATTAGGTCAATGGGCTCAGGTAGATTTTCGTCTTCTGTGATAGCTTCTTGGGCAGCGGGGTCTTGTTTGACAGTAGGCATTGACAACATTACCGAATACACTTTTTTACTCAACAGTTGATCGATAAATTCTTGCGGAAAACTTTCCAGAAACTCTTTTTCCATAAAAAACATCTAAATTTAATAGATTTAAAAAATTAATTCATGTATGATTTCCAATCTAAATAAGTACCTAGGTAGTTATATAATATACATATGAAATTACAATAATTTTGTTGTGTCATACACTATGTTAGATAATAACTATTATTTTATTTATTAGTTATTTATAACGTATTAGCTTATCCAAAATTTTAAATAATTTTCTGGGTAATATAAGTATATAAAATGTCAGAAAATGTTCAACGTTTTGAATGGTTAATAATAACACTTAGGTATTTATTCTTGAATCTATTTGACCAAAAGGTTGGTTATTTCGAATACTACATCTCATAGCCCAATGACAACATGTTGGCTATCTTCAACTACTTCTCACATCGCAATAACAAAGTTTCAGTACTATCAACTACTAATTATAAAGTATAATATAGATTCTAAATTAATGTTATTGATTTAAGCTATCCTCCGAACAAGCGGATGATCCCACTATAGATCTCAAAGTACTAATAATAAAAATGTTGAGTACTACTTTGTATTATTTTCTCTGCTATCAGAAAAAACATTTAATCAGTTTTTAAAATTATGAAAAAATATATACTATAATTTTAGGTAAAAACGAGGTTGCTATGGTAACTTAGTCATATTAATCATCGGTTGCTAAATGCAATCTAGGTACTTTAAAACCAAATCGGTTGAGTAAAGTAATTATGTTGTGTTTTGGTTGCTAAGGTTAACCTACAAAGGTAAATACTATAACTCTAAATTATAATGTCATATTATGTTCATAACATTAATTTCATCTTTGTTATTGTTCGGTTGGCATAATATCATGGAAACTCTCATGGTCAAATGCCAATCAATGTGTATCCAGTTCAAAAATATGTTTATGTTAAAAAAAATGTATCCTAGATTATTTTTCATTGCAAAAAATGTATGTTTTTTATTTAAACTCTATCAGAAAGAGCGAATGATTTTGTTGGATATCTAAGTGCTGATAAAAAATCGAATAAATCGTAAAAAAATTTCGTATCAAAAGGAAATGGTCTTCAAAGCCATCAAAGGAATTTTTTTGAAAAATATTGTATTTTATTTTTATCAAATTAATAACATAATAAATATTGATATTAAAGAGTACGTGTATATGGGAAATATTTCATAAAGGTATGAGTTAGAAATATTTCGGTTATTATTTCATCAGAATTGTCTGCTTCTGGTTATTTCTATTAATTCTAACATATTATATTATTTTGTTTGTGAAACGAATAAAAAAATTTTTATTTTTCCGTTTTAGTTGCCACGGCAACCTATTAATAACAAAATTAAATAAATGTTATAACATTATAATTTAGGGTTATAGTACCTACTGTGTCTTTATATAGAGACTGATCGCAATATAATTACGTTATTCAACCTATTTTAGAATACAGCGCCTAGATTTTCCCTAGTAACCGATGATTAATATGATTAAGTTACCATAGCAACAATGTTGATATTTGTTATCAAATCATACGCAGAGGAAAAAATATCAAGTATTACTCGCTGCGATTTGTTTTTGATCTAGATTCTAGAATACAAACATTTATTACGAATAAATTTAAAGAAGTTTGCTCCATAATAATATATTTGTTCCAAATTTTCACAGAACTTTACAGCAAACATTTGGAACAATAAATAATGTGTCTCGGGTATATTTTAGGACTCCAACGTTCTTGAACATTTTTACTGACGACTGACGAGTGTATTTAAAATATGTTAATTTACCTCGTTCAGATTGTCTTCCGTCAACTCTACATCTTTAGCATCGATAACAATAAGTTCCTCATATTTAGTAGCACACGAATTAGCCACCTCGCACACCCTTTTTTCTATCATCACGGGTTCAAGAGGCTTATCGAGTTCTTTGGTGTCATCTTCAATTGGTTTTTCCACCATAATGTACTTGATCGTGTGTGGGAAAAACATGACACAAGTTTGCATTTGAACGTTGACCGAAAATTGTTTCAGAGAATGTTCTCTCTTTTTCATCATTCTATAATCTTAAATTATTAACCATTATTGAGTCATAGTGATGTTATAGAGAAAAACTACTTTATTGTTATTTATTTTTATTTTGTATGAGATTCTTCATAGTGGTCTTCTACTGAAACCACTGACAATCAAACATGTTGGTAACACTGTACATTTTGTTTCATCGCTTTATAGGATCATTTGAAACAGTTTGATAAAAAATTATAAATTTATGTGAATTAATATTATCTGAAAAATTGTTAAATAAGATGTTTATTTTATATGCGGCCAGCAACGCACCGAACCGCACTATATAATATTCAAACAATATACATGGATATAAATATGATTTGGTCCATAACTATAATATTAAAAAAGAGTAATAAGGGATAGGTTTCTGTAGTATAACTTCCACAACCGAATATAATATAGCTAATATTAAATTATGATATTGATACCTAAATGTAAACTATTTCATTTATTTTTATTTTAAATGTAAAAAACCAAAAGGAAGTTTTAGATGTACCTATCCGATATCTATATAATTAAAGATTATCAAAAATAAAAACATAATAACGTTACAAACCTCTAATTATTTTTTCCTTTTTTGTTTTCTGTTTTTGATAGTTTTCATTATCATTTAATTTTTTTTGCTCCTCCTCGGTCACTTGAGTCATTGGTATCTTAATTTATAAAAATGTTTTGTTTGGGTATTACTCAACACTGTTTGTAGTATACATACGCAAAATACGAATTCCGTATATTACACTCACAAACTCTCTCTGGACTTCACCATTTTTGAACTTAACATACTGTTCCAACTCCTCCACTATTAATTGCATTAATCTAGGAGCATTGGTGCCAATAATGATATTGACCAATTTCCCATCCTTTTCAAAAAATTATAATGAAAAATAAATAGTTATAGTTAACGTTATAAACAAAAAATTGTTTTATTCGCGGTTTATAATCAATATAGGTACTTACATAAAAAAACAACCAATGGGATTCACTTTTTTGTCGAAATCTTTTCAGCACAGTTATATTGTCAGATTTTGCCTAGAATTTAATAATCATAATCAAACAGCTTTTTAATTTATTAAAAGATCCTTCAAAATCTGTACAATATTAAACGAATCTATAATCGAATTATAATACAGTAGAAGCCGCTTATTAGAAACACGGATAATTGATACAATCGCGTGATAGAAACAAAATGTACAGGGACGGACCAGCCTATATTAGAACATTGAAAATAAATCGGATTATTGAAACATCACATCGGTTATGTGAAATAATTGGGAGGGCTGTTAACATATTCACCATTTATCCGTGCGATAACTAATGTAATTTAATCTTATCTTTGCTGTCGTTGCGTTTATATTTGGACTATACTATCTTAAGTGCAGTACGTTCCATACCAGGGATTGGCAACTCAAAGTTACTCGAACGCCAACTTTTAGAAAATTAAAATCTAGAGGGCCAGAGCTGGGAAAGCAAGAAAAAGGTCATTCAAAATTTAAATTTAAATTTGTGTTAAATGGATTATAGACGATACATTTTAAAATAGTATGATGTAATTTGAAAATGTAGCTCGGCCGCTCGGGCCAGATAAAAGAAGCTAGCATGCTGAATGCGGCCCACGGGCCGCCAGTTGCCCACCCCTGTTCTATACGAAGTATAAGAATGCTCTTTCCTATACGTATCGTTAGTTCAGCTTCGGCGTGGGTACATAAAGGTGATTCAAAAGTGTTTCGTTATTCTAAAAATCTAAATCTAAAAATGTCTAAACGCCAAGGTTTAAGTTCTAAACAGAAGTACGAGTTATTAAAATCATACGACGTGCTTCCAAAAATATATAAATTTGTACATATGTACTTTTTAAAATTATACATACATTTTCCGCTTATTTTTCATTTTTTTTTCATAGTACAAATCAAACCAATCGCTTATTAGAAACAATCGGTTAATTGACACATTTCACTTATGGTCCCAAAGTGTTTCTAATAAGTGGTTTCTACTGTATATTAAATTTATAAATGTTATACATACTTCATAAATGATTCAAATAAAAATCTATATGAGCAATATAAAAATAATAAATATGTGTAAAATGAAACTTTTTATTACTTTAATAGTTTAATCACAATCCCCACCAATCAATACATTTTTTTTTAACCTGTACGTTTTTTACATGATACACGATATATTGCAGTATTGCACATATAATATGTGGAACTAGAAGAGACGAGGAGGCTTAACCAAATATAACTAGATTTCAGCAGACCCAAGGCTGTGCCCAAAAACTCACGAGCCCCTACTGCGTGAGGTGAGGAAGTAAAGTCGGTTTGGGGGCAACTTAGACTTAATTAGGAAATCCGTTTGTGGATGATTAGATACAGCGGAATTGCAAATTAGATTTTAGAATTTTCAATTATTCGCAATAAATTTGTAAAATATTGACACATTTTTTTATTAATAAGACATTCTGAGGGCTACGTGGAGTCGACCCCTGAGAATACAAATTCATAAAACTAATTTTCAAAATATTGAAAAACGTTTTCAATTGATGAGATTGTGTTGAAGTCCGTCGTTTTTAAAGGTTGTCATTATTTAATTGAATTGAAGGATGGAGCCTATGGGACATGCTTAAATTCTAAAATTTAATTTACTAACAAATTAATATATTACAAATTGTTCCGATGGCCACCTAACAAATTCTTGCTAAATGATGATGATAATGTACAAAAAAAAAATTATATAATTTAAATGATATTGGTATGGTCGGGAACATATGTTTCTGCAGGTAATTCACGCATAAAAAGGAAGTGCTGCAGGGACCGACTCAATATTTAAAATAAACTATACACCCCTAGGGTGCCACCAATAGTGACTTCTTTTTTCCCGCCTGTATTCGATTTTTAAACTGTAATAAATTGTGCGTTATTTATATATCTAATTTACTTTTTGTATTACTTGTATGTATAGATCGTAAATAAACATAAGATTTAAATAAATATGACAAAATATTTCCGCTCTCAAAAAACCTTCTCTATTACTTAATTAGAGATACTTTATCTTTGTATGTATCAATTAATTTATGTTAACCAAGTAAACAAGACAACATTTCTACAACAAAATATTTAGAATTAAGGCTTTTTTAGCATAACTAACTCATTCAGTTATCTAGGAACCACTTCCAGCTATGTATGTATCTATTGTTACATACCTATTTCAATTGTTTGTATATTTGCTACAATTTATAAATGATAATCATATATAAAGGCAGTGAATATTTACTATAGCGTAATGTAGATTTTCGCTTCCTAATTCCAACTTGATTTTTTTTAAGTATGCTGTCATTGGTATACAAGGACCACACCATTCTGTATAAACGTCAACGACTAAATAACAAACGAGTCAGTAAGAATAAGTTTATTATATTATTTTGTGTTTTATTACCATACATTCCCGGCTTTTCTATAATTTTTGTCCAGTCATCATCGCTATTTATTTCTTCTTGGAGCACTGCTTGCCCACCTTTTTTAGCCATTCGTCCGGATCTCTTATTCTGATTAGCCTATACATTTAATTTCGTCATTTCAAAATATAATGTTAAGTTAAGGGGTTAAACTTGAATTTATTTTAATAAGATGTTGATCAATTAAAATAACAGAGACAACAAAATATTACTATGATTATTTTCTAGTTGTAAAATACTATTTAATGTATTGATACATTTTTCTTAATTAAACATAAACTTTTAATTTATATGAATGTACAGTATACACTATATTGAAGCTTATTTGCTCTACACTTTTCATTATCATTTTGGTAATTAAACATTTAACTAATTAAATGTTGCACCGACGTCTGTATGAGTTGTACATTAACTAGTAAAATATGAATACATTATGACATAAAATTAAAGCTTGCACAGTACATTATTTACAAAAGAAATAATTTGATGAACATTTTAGTCAATTTACCACTCAAATATGACTGTTCTATTCTGGTAATACGTCTATTATAAATAAATAATAATAATAATGTCATAACTTCACGTCATTACTGCATATAATCACTTGACAGGAAGAATCCCTCCAGGTTTATTATACAACTATAGTCATATTATACAACTTTTCAAAACAATTTAAATCTCATTCAACAACAAAACAGTCAACTACAGGGGGTTGGATTATTTTCAAGGACCCAATGTTTGCTTTATTATAATATTTTATTGTATGTTTACAAATAATTAGGTTAACCATAATAAACAATAATTTGACTCAATCTTTTCGTTCAAAACATTTATGAACACTACAGATTAAATATAAATTTACTGTAAAAATCTAAACATGGGTCATGTAGTTCTTTAATAGTTTGTTTTCCCTTTAATACTATTAAGAGTATTCGATGTGAAATCAAGTATAATTTATTTATTTATCAGAGTAAAACAGTGAGCAGACAAAAAAATGAGCAAGTAGGTAACAGCTCTGCTATACAATAGGCACACTTACGAATCCAGGGGGGGGCTCCCCCCCACCCCCCCGTCAAGACATATAACTGAATATCATTAGTTATAATACTATACATTCTGTATTCATAATAAATATATTTTGTATTTGTGTTGTAACAAAATTGCAGCCCTCCTCCCCCACAGATCTTTGCTCTGGATCCCTACCTGAATAGATTTCGAGTGTAAATCATTATTGAGTACATAAAAGTCACTGAAATGGATGTGTTAAATACTTAAATTTCAATTCAATGATAATCCATTGCAACGAAAAATTTGTCAGCCTATATTACTAAGTGAATTTTATGATACTATATTTGTACTGATATTGTATTAATTATTTATTTTAAAATTAGTAAAATGTAAAAGTACCTACTATTAGGTAGGTTGCATTAATTTTTAACAAAAACAAAAAATTTATCTTATAAATGTTACCATTTAATTATTGTAATAGTAGTAGGTGCATATTTATATAGTATGTTATTGTTGTTCACTTTTGAGTAAAAATCGACTTACCGATAAACGGTGTGAATCGGTGGTTAGTGGTATAAATAAACAATAGCTTAAAATGAATCTAAATATTTTAAAAATATTATTGCGTATTATAGAAAATATAATAATACACATCAAAGTTTTAAGTCTTCACGAATAATATTTTTGAATTACAACAAAATAACTAAATTTATTATAATATTCTTGGTTTAAACATTTAATTTTGTGTAAATTTTAACTTCAAAAACCCTTTGATAAAAACTTATGAAGGACCTTGTATGAAGTTTTTAAACTTTTTTACGGAGCATAAATGGTTTTATTGACATTTATATAAAAAATCGAGAATTTGAAATGCTAATATACAGCTTAAAATTAGTCCAAATATTATGAACATTTCATTAATTAATATAGAAAATAATACGTTGAGTAGAAAACAGCAATGAAATGTTTCAATTTTTATGATTAATTCTTTAAGAGTTACAAAAAATGTTTGACATTTAAATTTCAGTAGATACTAAAAAATATTTATAGAATTGAGTTCAATTTGATTTCAAATTCGACAATATTATTGTTTATTACAAATATTATGTTAACTTTTAATTGCATTACTTACCGTTTTTGGTGGCATCTTCAATAATAATTGAATTTCGGTTTTAAAAATAATAATTGAATTATTTACCACTACTACACCAATCCTATAACCACAGCACAGAATACAATGGTCGGTAAACACGTGCCGTGCACCTATTTATATAGGGACTTATAGAACCCCCCGTGTACCTACTACCCTCCGCTCGTGACATTCCAAAAGTTTAAATACTCATGGAAGTTACAGAAAATAGATATTTAATAGTCGTAATGATACGGTATAAATTAAAAGCGTGCGTATAATATACTGTGGGGGAAGCAGAAAAGTTATAAAATGCAAATGACGTGTGTAGCGGAAATTAACAGCGCGATGAATGCTTCAATAAACATAACGCTCTTCTATACTCATAAATGGTACGACAAACCTAAGAAATTAATCTTTTTCAATAGGTATACATAAATATTTTGGAAATCGAAACCTGTAAAACGTACAAAATAAATGACAAACACGTCAAGACACAATCTATAGTCTTCTAATGCGGTGAAAATCGTATAGATACTCTAATTTGGCATGGTATTCGTTTATTTTAATTTAGTATACGCCATGGCTAAATGGTATTATTTATAGAAGTAGGTACATATTGCTAAATATTAGAGTCTTGACTCAACGCTTTCCTCCGAATGCCTATTAACCGTGACATCGTGGCATTGAGGGTCTACTGGATTGACTTTGTCCTTCCTACTTTCATGTAACGCCCACAAGGGGTCTATCAAACATTATTCATCTCGCTTGAAGAGCTCAACCCGGAAATAATTACTTAGTAATTACTCAACGATTGGGAATAATCGCTCGTCACACCCGATGACAATTCTTTACACATTCAAATCCACGAATGAAGTTTGCGAACTGTTAGCGTTAAATTGATAACCCGTTCAACTGACTTAGGTACACTGAGATATTAACGTTTTACTCCCGAGACATATACTTGCAGCCTAATTCCTAAAACTTTTTCCTACCAAACATAAACTGCTATCCACTCAAGAACCAGCCAGTCATCAAGAAATATTTCCTGCGATTTTTTACCGCAACTCACTGTAATCACAGAAATGTATTTGACAGTTGGGGTCTTACTTCTAAGAGACAGTTCAACAATTTTATGTATATCCGCCGACCGCCATATGGTATATGTTTATAACAGTTCATTAATAGAAATTCGTATTAATGTTAATAAAAAATAATCCAAAATGATGTGTCCTTTGGTAAACTAAAAACTTCCGCAATGACAGAATTATAAAATATATACATTTTATATGCTACAAAAGTGTGATTCTTCTTTGAACAGTTAAGAAATAAAATGTATTTAGTTATGATATACCTATGATATTTAAAATTGATATTCGATGTGATTTCATTAATTACAATATTTCAAAGTAATACCTAACAATAAAGAGACTTTGAAAAAATATTATACTTTGTTGAATTAATGTATGAATGACAGCATACATTTTTAGTAAAATGTTTTTTTAAGAAATTCAGTATATAAACCTCGAAATTCTAACAGGTTTCTAATTATTTATAAATAGTTATACATATAAAGTTTAGGTAACCAAAATAATGCACCAATTTTTTTTTTTTGTGAAGGGGGCCCTTGTTTATTATTACAGCTCCGCTCATCTAAAATTGAAATACTTATAACTATTATAACCTACTAGTTTAAGATTTAATTTTTTATTTCACGACCAAAAGAATAAAAATACATAAAAATAATCATATTTACACCTAATATAATAGCAAATATGTTACATACTTTCAATTGAATTTATCATGAATTTATAGTGCAAGTTCAAATTGTATATTTTTAATAGGTACTCGTACTCCACTATCCTGCTCTGAGATAGATGTGAAGCAAGACGAGCGAAAAACATCCAATCTGAAATTAATATTTTATTTTTTACCATAACTTTATTTTACACCTTATAGTTTTGCAATTATATCATGTAATATAATATAAGTAGTAAGTACATTATCTAACTATGTAAGCGACTCTATAATTTGATAATAAGATAAATAACAGTAATAAGACCTCGTGTACAAATAATCTGAGAAAGGACTTTATCTATTGCATAGCCTATCCTAATTTTACTCTACTTCGAAAATGTAGTACTTATGCATGTGTTAGGTAAGGTTGTGTAGTTGTAGATTCTGAGATTCATGTCACTTAAAAAATCAACCTTTAAATGTTATACTCATAAGCGTATCTAGAAGGGAAGAGCTTGGAGGTTTAGCACTTTAAGTATAAATATTAGCCCCCAAGACTTTCCGATTTATTTAGGATTTACTGAAAATTGTTGTGATTCAATTTAAGCTCAAATGATGATTGCAAAACACTGTAGTCAAAATTATAGTAATGAAGTGGAACCAAGGCCATATAACTGGGAGAAGGGTCTAGGGAGTTGGACCCTCTCAAAAACTTTTTAAAAGTAGGAATATTTTAGTAGTAAATATTGTTTATCGACAATTGTTTTAAGAATAGTTTTATATTTTCGTTAAAGCAGTGCTTAATAACGAGAACAAAGAGTTTTTATATTTTAAACTCAAAAATGACAAGTGACCAGAATCTTTATTAAAAAAATGTTGGACCTCCTCCCTCAACTTTTCCTAATGAAATCTAGTATATCTATATAAACTTCTAAAGTTAGCTCTGGCCTTAACAAATTCTTCAGCATCGCGTGAGAGGTAATTTTTTACAGTGATGCATGTCAATACGGCAATAGATATTATATACGATAAACTTTACTATGAAACATGATTGAAATATACATGTTATTGCATAAAGACTCGGATTGTTATCATTAGGTACAAAATAGCTGCATAAAGAGATACCAAAAATATTAATTTTTCTTATCATCAAAAATACACTGGCAAACGCCTAACAGATTCAAAATTTCAACACATGTATAGGTAGCTAGGGATTTGATTATTATTAGCTCCCTTTAAACTGCTATTTTTGTTTTTATCATCAAATATTTTATTGGAAAGTGGTATATATTCAATGACCTTGTATATTTCAACATATGACACAAGACCATAAATATTGAAAGAGATATTTGTAACAATATTGATCCAAATGGTATCTTAAATATGATATACTTCAGTAGTCAGTAATGACAGACGTTTGGACTTAAAATTTAAAAAAATACTAAAATGTCTTACTTTTTATTTAAAATATTACGTTTTAGTGATAAATGTATTGATTTTACAATGATGCGGGTTTTTTATGTCTGTGACACTTTGTGTACACAATAAGTACCTAATCGAAATATGCTTTGATTTTCCACTTCAGTATCTTTTCCGATGAGAAAATGAATCTAGTTGGTGCGTTAGGGAGTTCTAAATTTAATATTTCCAGTAAGAAGTTTTCAAAAGCTCTAAAAAAAAAAACTCTACTCACCCTCTCTCCCCCGCAAAATGACACATTTAAAATGTTTCCCCCTTCCTCATATAGTTGTATTACCCTACGCATATGGGTATATTGCGTTTTTACTTAATACGGTGTACCTATATATTATGACACAATTTATAAATTGTAAAGGTTAGGTTACACATTTTAATTATTAGGAAAATATGCGATTCTCGACGAATGGACAAATATATACATAGGTACGCACACACACATTATATAAATATTAGTGAAAAGCCGTGACAAAAAACGGCAGATGCCAACCGGTGCCAGGGGACTTTTCATGTACGAATGGGTTGACGGGATGAGCGGACGACCGGAAATACAGTTTACATGACTACTGTGGCAAAATGTTAACAAGACATGCGACACACAACGGGCCGCCTGAAACAGAATGAACGGAGGCGGCCTGTCCAAACAGCGTACCTACCTACCTATATATTATAATATACCTACCCATAAATTGTGTGTATTCATTATACTTATTACTTATCTTACTCTGCAGAATTTTGAGTATACGGCCAACATAATATTTATAGACAAATAATACATGGGTAGTACACAAGTGTGCCTCAAAATGTTTCTCCTAGTTGATAATCAATAATCACCTAATGCATATGTATATAATAATGAATAAATCAATACAAAATTCCTCTACCCACCTATTTTATAAGCTCAAAAACTAATACACAATAGCATAAATACTTAATAGAAATCAATATTTTAACTTCTGAAATTACTGCAATATTCGTATATAAATCGGCTAAGTACCTACTTTAAAAGTTAAGATATCATTAAAACTTAAATTGAACGATTGTTATTTCAAGTTTAGATAAACACAAAACAATATGAAATTATATATTTTAATAGCTCTCTATTATTGTTATTAAAAAAAAATTGTAGTATTAAATTGAACCAAAATATCTTTTAAATTTATTTACAAAAATGATTCCTTATTTCCTATATCCCTTATATCAGCGTACTTTTCTGACCCATAACTCATAATAAAGAAGCATTCCACTTTTGAGTTAGGAGTTTTAAATATCCAATATTATGTTGTTAGCTTTAACAATAGAGTGAAATAACTCATTAATTAACTAATAGAGATTATAGAATATTATCTAAGACGACATAGACACCTCAAAGGCATTCATTAATATAATTTAAAAGTAAATTATAACATAATTATAAAATAGCCGTACAAATTGCTTTCAAATTAAAATACCTACCAATCAAAAGCCTAAAATCGCCCTTGATAGAATTCTTAACTTTAAATTTAATGATGGCCAATTCACTCTTTTATTTTTAAATTTAAAAACACTAATTTGCATTAATTTCTGAACACAAGTTTTGCTATATTGCTTCGAGGATTATTACAGAGAGAAAATAAATAGTGCAGAACTGACATACTCTTGAATCAAGCTTATTTTATAGATGAATATTTAAAGGTAATAATAATTTTAAATATTTCTAAAAATAACAACAGACATATTTATAAAAATAAATACAAAATGAATTTTCAGAAAATGTATATTATCTGTAAGTATAGGTACTTGTATGATGAAAGTACTTTAGACTTAAACAAGGTCGACGCTGAGTCAAAACTTTATATTTGTTATTTGATATGGTCTGTTTTACGTATTTAGCACAAGATTAAGTACATGTGATACAGTATTTAAAATTGTACAAAAAATTATGAACTCAACAAAAAAAAATACTGACTGAAGAATAAGCACGACAAGATACATCATAATATATTGTATTATTATACTCATGCCCTACATATTAAATATCTACCAGATACCGACAACTCAGTCTCAGTGAAAGGTAATCGAACGATACAATTATTTTTAACTATTATTACGGTAGTTAGCCGAAAAGTTATCTAGAAATGCGATGCTTGCCGAATACAATATTCCTGTACAAGCAGTGAAGTTCACAGACATAGTTGTTAAAATGTAGCACGCGCGCCGACGTCGGCAATGGATTTTTATTTGTCATTTGCGCATAGGTACTATTATAATATGATGGGTTGAGGGTATGAAAGGTATATTGGGACGATGGCCTACAACTTACAGTCTACGCGTCGCCGTAAACAAATGTCGGGTGGTTACCTACATTATTATATAATAGGTTCCTGGTTACCATAGACTTTTATGTTAATTAGTATACTTACAGTAAATTATTGATGTCATAGTAACTTATCGGCTGTACGTTCGGAAGCGGTAAACCAAAATGATATGTGATGCAAGCACGGACCGCGATGAACTAGCTCGATTTTTTTCTAGGTTTTTTTTCGATTTTTACAATACTGAACTAAAAAAAACCCTAAAATAAAAAAAAACGCGACGACAGTTTAATATCGGCCGAGACGTCTCCTTTGCCTTACACGTAAATTGTTCCCATGGATACGACGATAGCGATTGTTTGCTGTACGTAAAAATGTGTTAACAACACCTGTATAATACAAATACATACAGCATACATTAATAATATTAGAAAAATATAATAGTATACCTAGGTAAAGGTATATGGGGTGGATACCTAAGTTATACCATAGGTAGTAGGTAGGCTTGGGGTTGTCTCGCCGGATCAAATTTAATTGTCGTGGAAACACCTAGTAACAGTATTATATCCGTATAATAAACTGTATAACCTCAAGCTCCATAATATGCCTCGCGGCTTACACATTATTAAAGCGGGGCCAGTGTCGAATTTACGGGGAGGCATGGAATCTAGACCCCTCCCATCGACTAGTGTCTTATACTTGGAAAAGTTTTTGTCTTTACATGATTAAGGAAAACGAATTTTATCATACGATACAGATGGTTTAGTGAAACATTTTCTTAGCTTCAATTGTCAATTTTTTTAATTAATATCCTGATTTATTTTGTTATAAGTTTACAAAGCCAGTATAGTATCTACATTCTACAGCTACTCCCAAAATAGGTTTTTCGACCTTCTTAAGGTTGAAAACTTATCTTAAATTAACTATGAATGAAGTTATCTACTATCTAGGACATAATATTTATTATAAAAGTTATAATAAAACTATACAGTATATTTTTAATTTGTTTTGTGATTAGAATAGGCTAAGTGGACTGACATTGATGTCTGTTCATTGGAACATACCCCTCAATATGGCACTAAGTCCTAGGTGATTAAATATTGTTTTGTAATCTCACAATATAATATTATTTAACTACAATAAATAATTAACAGTCCTTAAGTTCTCATTATGTGTTTTTTTATAACACTTAAGTACAAATTTTAAATTGCTGTAATCATAAATAACTTACTTGGTACCTATGTCAGCAATTTTTTAGTTTACTAGAAAACTGCTTACATAATTAGTTAGTTAATCATGGTTTTATTATTATTATAAAGTTTATGATACAAATATATATTATATAAAATAATTAAAAACTCAAACATTTTACACGAACTTATAAATTTCATATGGTAGGTAATAGGTATATTGATTTAGTAAAGAGAAATTGGGGTATGTGTGGGGGGCAAAGGCTCTGTGTTCCGAAAATGATCTGGGCTCTCACCATAAACAAATTTACAAACTCCTAAGTACGCTACTGAGCGGGGCTAAATACAATCAATTAATTACAGCAACTCGAAACTTCTGGAGTATTTTTTTCTACTATAAATTATAATTCTACCATTTCAGTTTGGACATTACATTTCTGAATTCACTCGGAAAAAAATAACACTAGTCATTGTGGAATATGCTTGCTCCTTTATGGAAGTATATTATTTTTAAAAAAATAATCTATATTTTGAACCTTACTGAATTCATAAAATTTAAATAATTTTAGACAATATTAATTCTGGTACCTACGTCCTACATATTACAATACGATTCCATATTTCCATGAAACCCCGTGTACATAAATAAAGTATTACGTATAAGTCTTGTCACAAGTACAAAGTGCAAGCACAGATTCAGCGTACACAGCCGACGCTCTTTCTTATCAACCGCCGTCCACGGCTGACCCAATCACAAGAGAGGTTAACGAGAAACCGATATTGTTGGTCCGTTGTAAGGGTCCGTGAGTGTGATTGTCCTTGGTGACGGTGGCGACGACATTCATATTAAAGTCGGTCATAACTTATGAAACAAAATATATATATTTTTTTTTCATATTTGGTATGAGTAAACATGTATATTTATATACCTCTATATTATAATATTGATATTGAGGCAGGCAGGCAGCGAAGTCTTGAAATGGTCGGCCCATATTTTATAAAATTTCAGCGCCACGCTGCTTAGTGACGTTGTATGAATATTGAATAATTAAGTCCGTGACGAGGACCATTATGTGTGATATCCATATTAGTTTTGCATTTGATGGCATGTGTTTAACCCTCACCTCTCACACAACACTAATGTTGACCAGACAACGACGACCAAGGATGACTGATAACTGATAAGTCATCGCATTCCACGTCAAATTGGCTCCCCTGCAAAAAATCCGAACCCCGGTCTCTCGAATGACAGGTGTGAACAATAAATTACCACTATGCCAACGAGGAATGATCATGGTCATGTCAAAATCTTATAAAATATGTTAAACTTGCCCACAGGCGTGAACTTCAGTGCTACAAGTCACAGCAGAGGCCCGAGGACATCACATAAAATATGTCTATATACCTAACAATAACTACTATTATAATTAAATGCTTTTATGAGTACTTATCTGCTTTTGTAATGTTATGAAATATTCATTTAATTCAATGAAATAAAAACAAGCAAATAATCACTATTTAAAAGTATTAATAAAAGTTAACAGCACATAATACTAAGAACTATTATAGTACCTGCTATCGTCTATTGGACGAAATTCGACCATAAAATCGTTTTAATTGTAAATTCAACACGCTATAAAATATTGCATTTCTTATCGCAGTTCGGTATCGGCGTTAGTGCTTCTTCTCTTTTTATTCCTGTGAACGTTTTATATGAGAAAAACAGGTACCTACCAACCCACCTATTTCGTATTTTATTTTTTGAGTGTTGAGTCTTTAAGTTACAAATCGTGGTAAAAAAATCCTGAGTAAAAATATCCTAGGAAAATGTCCGAAGAATGTAAATATCTAAGTCCTAAACCTAAAAATTCTGGGATAAGAAAGTCTTAGATAAGAAAGTCCGGTTTATGTATATGTAAAAATATTTAAAATAATTAATTTAACCGATATATTTTGCGAATATATTGCCGATACTGGTACCCATAAAATTATTTATTAATTTCGTCAGGTAAATTATTTAGTTACATATTACTATATCAGTACTAATTGGAAGTTTGATTGTGCATCACATCATATTTTTTCTTTTACCTAATTATATGTAAATACCGGACTTTTTAACAACGGACTTTTTTACCTTGGCCTTTTTGGTAGTTTACCCGGTTTACCGTTACAACCACACGGACATTGTGTTCTAATGTAAAATTGAATAACAACCGATATTTAGCTATTATTTTCTTTATTTATATAAACATTATTTTGTAAATCTACTATATTCTAATACTTTATCCACTGTGGCTTGGTGTCTGGTTGCAGTCATAAATGTGCTCTGGCTACCATCACTGGCCGATGCCACTAGTTCTCGGTTGGGTGATATTTAGTATTTTCTCCCTAATATGTGTATAGGCGGAGTTATTGGTGTACAACGGGGATGGGCAACTCAAAGTTACTCGAAGGCCAATTTTTAGAAAATTGAAATCTAGTGGGCCAGATCTGGGAAAGCAAGAAAAAGGTCATTCAAAATTTAAATTTGTGTTAAAGGATTATAGACGATACATTTTAAAATAGTATGATGTGTAATTTGAAAATTTAGCTCGGCCGCTCGGGCCAGATAAAAAAAGCTCGAAAGCTGAATGCGGACCGCGGGCTGCCAGTGGCCCACCCGCCTGGTATACAACATACAAAGTGCAAGTGCTTGCGTATTATTGTATTAATAATATATAAGTAGATAATACAGATATATGGAATAAACTTGTTCTATATATATTTGTGGAGATACTAAAAAAAAAAATATTGACACAATATAGGTACATTTTTTTTATTTATATAGCTAGGTATTCATTCTTCATTCTTCTATTAAGGAGAAAACCTTTTTAATGTTTCTTAAGCTTTTTTGTATCAATTACATTATCAATATTTATATTACACGCAATTTCTAGCTTGATGAATACACCTAGTATGTAGACAGAATGCAGTTTCAAGACATTTACTGCGTAAGTTAGTTTTCCAGTATTTTAATTGATCTTTGAAAATGTTCATTCACAAGATCAGCTTATTTCTGGTGTAAGCATACATTTGTTTAATGCTTGGTCAACATTACAAAGTATAATTTCCTTTTAGTACAAATTTACCCAATGGTCCATTCTCTACATTTATTTTTCTTGCCTTAAAGTATAGAACCTATAAGAGCTTTAGACTTAATTTCTGCTCTCAGCATATATATTTTATATCTAAATATGTCATGGACAGGACTGAGATATCATTTCTACTATTTGTCTGTACATGAAACTAATAAACTCCCAATATTTTGAATTTTTAAGCATACTCATTGTTTTATTATTGAATAGATAAATACCTATATTCCAATTGCAGTTTTTTCTAATAAGTATGAAAACGAATTTAATATGAAAACTAAAATTAATAATGGTTGTAAACTACGTAAATGTGATAAAGAAATATATTTGAGACACCCAACCTAACCAATTTTCATCACATGGAGAATTTTCCCGGCTTTCCGAATATGTAGCTTAAGTACTCTGCCATCATCCGGAACATGTACAAAAAAATTGAGGAGAGAAGGGAACTCGGTATCTAATTTGATTTAAAATTTGAATATTTTTCATTTAAAAAGCAGAATTAGTTCAAAAGCTAGGTATCAAACCTTTTTTAGTTATTTTGTCAGATAGATATTTTTTCTGACATTATCTAGAAATTCATATACTTCATCACTTTCCGGAACATAAGAAAAAACAATTTAAAACGATGCCTATAGATACTGTCAGGTTACAAGGCCAAGTACAGTTCAGTAATTAATGCTACGAGGATTTATTTTATAATAGTTTAATCATTATTATAAAATCAATGCTGAGTGAATTGCATAGGATCATGTCTTATGTTGTGGTTAGGTAGTTAGGTTATATTATCCACTTAAACATTAGGAGGCGCCTAAAATATATTGATATGCAACCGAAAATACAAGGTTTCTTTAAAATTTAATTGTTTTTTTCTAAAATTATATTCCATTTTATTATTAATCATTTGAAATTAAAACTTTAAATATTGTAAATCTAAATATTGTTGAAGATGCAGTGAAACAAATATCATCATAAAAAATGCAGACAATTCACAACTATGATTTAATATTTAAACAAGCTGTATTAAAATGTTCCTGATTCTGACAGTGAATCAGAGTACATTATTTAATTAGATCTAAACTCATTTACTAGAATGTAGGAGTACTTTAAGACTTAAAAAATTGTTGTTTTTTAATTTTAGCTGTAAAAATTGCATTTGCCTAAAAAATGTAAGCAATTACGTGATATTCAAATTAAAATATAATTTATTATTGTTATATTTTTATAAAATATATATTTAAATAATAAAATTTAATATTATTATTATCCAACATTTTATCCTAACAATCATAATATATTACAAAAATTACTAAACATAAAAAATCTATTTTCTAGATTGTATGTTTATGAATTAAAACTTGTAGGATAATTTTGCTTAGCTAAGAATGGATTAAACTGAGAATTATACTTTTGAACAATAGTTGGTTTTGGTGGTGGTTTTGAAACTTCGACAGGTACAACTCCATTTATTCTTGCCAATAATTGACTAGCTCTAAACCTCTCTTCCCTTTCTCTCTTTAATCTCTTTTCTCTAAGTTTTTCCAAAATTAATTTGTTTTTATTTTTGTCATTTACTTTTTCCTTTTTCTTTTCTTTTTTCTTGTGTTTTTTTTTATGTTTTTTGATAGGTGATTTGTCCTTTATTTTTATTAATTCTTTTGAATGTTTACTGTCCTTCAGATCTGTTTCAACATATTTTTTCATGATAATAAGTGGATCATTAAATGTTTTAACTTTTGTTTCAATTTCTTTATCAGTTTCACTCAAGTTTAATCGTTTTGGTTTCTTGTTATACCATTGTACATTGCCAGTTATCTCATCTGTGTCCTGTCCTAAATAAGTAAGATAACCCACTTTTTTTTCATATGCTTCTTTTTCTTCCTTTTTTTCCTGTTCGTGTTCTTTGTTCACACCTGTATGAGCAACATGTCCATCTTCAAGGTCTTGGAAAAAATTAACATGACTAAGCACCTCTGGTTTAGTTTCTTCAGGTCGATCGGCAGAATCATCATATCTTTGTTTTGACCTATTTCTCAGCAATGAAAGTTTTGTTTCTTGCTCCTAATGTAAAACATAAATATTACTAATATGCATTTTTGAATTATTTGTAATTTTAAAACTATTTTATTTTAAAGAGCACCTCTATCTATGGTTATAAATATGGGAGTAAATATGTAATGTGTTGATGTAAAGAATTGAATTTAAAAAAAAATTATAAAACTAAAAATGTAAAACATAGCTTAACAGATTAAATTAATGTTATCTATGATTGAAATGCATACAATTTTTTTACTAAAATACCTATAAATTATAATTAGGTAGGTAACTCCTTATTATGTATAAGATAGTTTTCACTTTTCAAATGTAATGCAAAGTACATAGTTTTTAATATGAAATTTATTTTTTAACCACTTACAGCTAACTGTATCCTCATCTTAAGTTTCTTCTCTTCTTCTGCTGCTTGTGCTTCATCACGCCTAACACGTGCAATGTTATCTTTGGTTCGGACATGCCACCTATAATAATATTAATAAGGTATGTTTAATGATTATATTTTAAGAATATTAAGGAATTCATTTTATTCTTGCTAAAAAAAAATGTAGACTATACTGATTTTAAAAAGCTTCATATTTGGGCTAGGACAATCAGTTATAAATGTGATAAGTACATCACAAAATTGTATTGGAAGTTTATTGTTTTTATATAATGAGAACAAATAATTTAATTTTAAACCTTTCTCAAAAATTTGATCCAGCTACAGCCTTGTAAACAACCTACCTATTAATTTAAAAAAAAAATGAATGATGATCTTGTTTTACTAATTTAATATTATTCTAACACGATAGTCTTTTAATTTTTGTATCTACTTATTAACTTATTTCATAATCAATTCAAAACATTATATTGGAATACAATTTTTTATCTATTACTTAACACAATAGCTAAATTCAAGAATATCACTCCAAATAATTTGACCTTAACGCTGCTTAATGTTGCAATATTTTTAGAAACAGTGAATGGAACATTTTTTTAATTGACTAAATTAACCAATAATATTTTTTCAATTAAGACATTTAAACAACTAGTTGTCTATACTTTTAATTCACTTACCTCTTTTTTGGTAATATATTCATTTTGATGTTTTCTGAAAAACACACTACTTAATCCACCGATCGTAGAAACTTCCTAATATTTATTTTGTCGTTATGAGTAGTGACTACCTAATGAAGAAATGAATTATTAAATATTAAAATGTATATTTTATAATTGATAATTTCAATATTCACATTCAACTGTCCAAAATGGATTATGATTTATGGAATAATATTTTTTTTATCATTTGTCGGATCCTTATCAAGAGCTTATCACTCTATATAAAGTCTGTGATAACATAATCTTAAAACATAACAGCCAGCCATTTTTGAAAAAAACTATAAATTATTTCATATAGTAACTTAAACAGGTAATCTGGTAATGAACTAATGAAAGTTTTTTTTTTTTTAAATTTACAATTTCAAAATAATACCTAGTTACCTACTAATGTACTACTTTAGTATTATTTAAGTAAACAATATTAAAAGAGCCCTACTTAGGAATTTTGGGTCCAGGATTTAATTTTTTGATGGGGCTGTTACCTTTAAATTATTTGACTTATTAAATAGTTTTCCAGACAAAACAATAAACGTAGCCAGTGTGTTGAGAAAATATGAGTGATTTGCGTGAGTGTAATGATATATTTAATGAGCGATTAGTTTTAAAATTGTTTTTCTGAATACAAATTCTGGTTCTCTTAAGCAGCTTAATTAATAATTCTATAAAATTGTTGTTTAACACTAATGGCCACATTCCCGAATCTTGATATAATTCATTATCAAATTCAAAATTGAATAATTATGAACATCCGAATTAAAATTAATTACAATCGTTGAAATTTCTAATGAAGAACAAATATATTATTTTCAGAAATATTTTTTTTAAAAAAATGAAAATGAATAATTATGAACATTCGAATTAAAATTAATTACAATCGTTGAAATTTCTAATGAAGAACAAATATATTATTTTCAGAAAAATTTTTTTTAAAAAAATGAAAATGAAAAATTATTTAGGACCAAAATTATCTTTATTAGTTGCATAAATTTCTACTTCGCTTACACTATTGATAGTTTCAAAGAAATTCGTTAGCCATTTAGGTAACTTGCTGTTGCATCTTCTGCCTCTTTCTATTTAATTTTCGTTTTGCATAACCACTGAGATAAATCATATTTTTCTTAGACATTTTCAAATTTCAATAGTTGTTGGCACACACTAGTGACGAACAAAACTTAAGAATTCGACAAAAAACTCATTTATCATCACAGCAGTCGACAGAATACTAACAACTACATAACGTACCGATTACTGAATACTGATTATACTAATGATGCAAAACTGACCAACAAAATGTATGTAGAGATAAACTTACTGTAGACTGAAAGGTATTTACTATTTTTACCAATACATTTTTACTCGCATTTAGACGTTCGCAAAAACCAGTGATATTTTTAGATATTACAGCTGTTGCTAAAAGGTTGATAATTAGATGACAGAATGGGTTGAGCAAATGATATGTGCTTTTGGCCAACTTTACTTTAAAACTTAATAGCTTATTTTATCGATTATAATTTTAAATTCCATTACGATATGTGACTAATTTGTTTTGTAAATATAATAAATGTCTAACGAAAGCAATCAGTGGCGTACTTAGACCTGAACTTTGGGGAGTGTTTTAATTTTTTTAATTAACATATTAGATGACGTGACATCTGAACATAACAAAACATATTGTATATTTAATAGATTACTAATTTTTACTCGTGATATTATTTTTTATTGACATGTGATAATTAATAAATATGTAATTACTACTTAACCATATTATGTATATAAAAAAAAAATGTTAAATTATACAAAAATAATAATAATAAAAAAAAATTTAAATACTTATATTTTTTAGAACATTAATTTTCTATTTTTTTCTGAAAAAATATCGACCACTTCACTACTTTTTATTGGTATTTCTCTGTGAATACTTAGATGAGCCAATCCATTTAGACAATTTTCCCCCGTGAAATTCCTCAAGTATGATTTCAAACGTTTTAACGTTGAAAAGCTCCGTTCTACGCTAGCAACTGTGACAGGCAACGTAGAGCCAATTTTTAAATATTGGTATACTTTAGGAAACAGTAACTCATCACAACAATTTATGGCATCTATAAAAGTACAAGGGAGTTTATCTTCTGCAGCGGCTATCCATCTTTGTTTCCACAATAGAACTTCTTTGTTCACAATATTGTCACATGAGCTTATTACGACTAGCCACTGTTTAGACATCACTTCAGTACTTGTCTCAATTTCATTTTCTGATAATTTTATTAATTTGTTTGGTATAAAGTTCTGAATAATTGAGACTTGAGAGTGTATTTGTGTGTTTGGTAAATCTAATTTTTAACTGCGAAATGAAATAGTCAATAAACGGGATGAATACAGATACCCGATAATAATTTTCTGCTGAAGTTAACTCATAATTTGCTCTATGTTGTTGAAAATGTGTAACCCTTGGAATTTTTATATCTTTCCGATTTCCTTAGCAAGTTGTTCAGCCTTCAGCTGTGCTAAATAAATCATGAAATTTCGACTCTACATTCCTACGCATTTCCTTTATTAGTGTACTTAAATTATTAGCAGTCTCCATTTCAGATGCTAAGTCAACATTTACTTTTTGTAGATAGATTGATAGTGGGTGAGCCTTTGAAAAAATTTCTTGGATCACGACCATAGCAAGAATAAAATTTCCATTTTTGAGAGGTTGTTGTAATGTGAACGCTTTTTTTGATGTTTCTCTGTTACTTTCCATTTGTATATTTTCTAATGCAAAAAAGATTGGCACAAAAAGTTCCTTGAATGTAATTACAGCATCAAGCCGTTCGATCCATCTGGTTTCACAAAGCTTCAGTAGTCGTTTTTTTGTTTCACACTCTAATTGGTGGATTAAATCCTTTAATATGCTCGATTATAGATTAAAGTGGCTACCCCCGTTAGTACGCCACTGAAAGCAATAACATCATATCATAATACCTATAACCTATTAACATTTAACACTTCACAGTGCCACTTTCATAGTTAATTATAGACAGTGGCTTGGGGCTGCAGCCCTAATAGCCCCCCCCCCCCCAAGTTGGTTTCTGAATATTCATAATATATTAGAATATTAAATGGAAAAATATAAATGATTCTATAAAGAAAAGAAGATAAAACATTTTTTGAAGTCCCCCTAAGCTCCTCCCTCAATATCCACCTTGGACCCCCATATATTATATTCACTTAGAATATAAAAAATATTTTTTAAAAATTATTATTTTTTTTTCCGTGGCTCACATCCGAAAAATCAACCGCTAAACTAGATTTGTTCCAATAAACGATAATATACTTATTAATTTAAATACAATATATATTCATGGTTAGGTGCTCCTAAATCGACATTAAAATAAGAATGCATCATTACCAGAGTGAATACAATTTGCATTAGTTAAACAATAGATCTTCTCTCAGGAAGAGAACACCGAATACATAAATGAAGAAACGCTCCAAAATAATTTTTATCAAAAATGTGGATGTGTATTAATAATTATTGTACTCTGTACGATATAAATATATAATATATTATCCTCCTCTAGGATTTTGCGATAAGAGTGATAAGACCAGACGAACAGTGCACGTGCGCGACGGAATGTAGCCGGCCGGCCACGGACTTTTGGTCACACTGTACTCGGAAGCGCCGGGCCAATCATTTGCGGCCGTCGTCGCTGTCGCCGCCGTCGTTCTCTCCTCTGACCGTCCGCCGTATGCCGTATGATAGGTGCTCGCACGTAATATCGTGAATCGTACAATGTTATAACAATATTGCATTAATAGTAATAACAACAGTTATACGACGACGGACCTTATATTTACGGTTTTCACTGCCGGCAATCCGACATCCACACCGACACCGTAGTCGCCGAACTGTCGTTCTTGCCTTTTTCACTCTGCCGTTAGCTAGCAGCAGTCACTTCGCTCGAGATGGCCACCTCAAACACAGTGGGTGAGTACACGCGGCCGCTCCGGTGGTGCACGCCGGGACGTCGCTGTCCGTCTTGTCCCGTCCACCGACCGGCCACATCGGTTCGCCTCGTCCACTTCGACGGTTTTGTGGTTGAGCGACGACGGCGGCGTCCGGGTTTCCTTCGAATTCCGTATGGTCTGTGATCGATCGGTCCGCTGTTCCGACAAAATAATTGTTGTCGCATAACATTTTATTTAATATTTTACTAAATCGCGACTTTTTGTTCGGTTCCACGTGTATTCCCCAACTCCAGTTTAATTACTATCCACATATTGTATAGCAATTTATCATTGAATATTTCCACGGTTGTCTGCCGACACGTTGAGTGCTGAAGTGTGAATAAGTGGATGAAAACACAATCGCTCTTCACCTGACACCAAATTTTGTAAACACTAAGGATTTGATTTGATTCCGATTATATTGTTTTTTTGTGGATAGCAATTAGACAGCCACAACACTGTTGTCATTTAATTATTCATTGCATTTTTATGAACATTTTATTGTTTTAGTGATTCCAAGGAATTTTAGACTACTTGAAGAGTTGGAACAAGGTCAAAAAGGTGTAGGCGATGGCACAATTAGTTGGGGTCTCGAAAAAGATGATGATATGACTTTAACCCAATGGACTGGAATGATCATTGGACCACCTAGGGTATGAATATATTTCTCATTCTACCTTAGTATTTAATAAATATCATGTTTAATTGAAGTATTATGTAAAAATAATTATGTTTTCTTATTTAGACTCCTTATGAAAATAGAATGTACAGTTTAAAAGTAGAATGTGGTCCTATGTATCCAGATGATGCACCTGTCGCTCGTTTTGTCACGCGCATCAATATGAATTGTGTGCATAATACAAGTGGATTGGTATGTTGTATGATTTTTATTTTATAACTTTTCTATATCTGTCATGTATATTGTACCATGCCACTTATAAAAACTATTTAAACCAAACATAATAATTCTTAAACAATAATTTTTGAAATTTAATTTCACACATTATATAAAGTCTATCCCAATTCTTAAATTGACAAATTTAATTTGTAATTACCATAAATTACTATATTTAATATAAATAAAAATTTATGATAAAGTAGTAGGTACTATAAATTGTTATTTGTGCATTACCTACTACATTATTAGTACTTCATTTATATTTTATGAACAGTAATGTCTTGCTGACCACATTCATAATGAATTTCACCACATTTTTCTTTATGTAATTAATTTAAATTAACTAGAGAGCAGAATCTTTGAAGCCCAAATATGTATTAAATAAGTAACCATTACCTATTGGTTTTTGTATTATAAAACTAGAAAATGCAAGTATTAAGATATTGAGAATAGCTTATTTTGTACCAGCCATAGGTATTTATTTATTATACATTTAGTCACCTAATATTTTCAATCATTGTTTTTCTTTATTTCTTAACTATTATTTTACCAAATTTATAATTATACAAAAACTTGTACAATATAATTACAAGCAATTATGTTTCATATTGTTCTACTTTCTACTAATGACAAAAATTAGAAATTATTTTTTTCAAAATGTATTAATATAGTAAAGGTAGGATATCAATATCTGAACACCAGCTATTAATTTTTTTTCTTATATCTGTTTTCTGAGTAGTTACTTATTTTTATGTCTTTTATTTTAGAATGAACTGAAATTATTACCTCAATAATATGGTACTTTACTGTTTTACTACCAACCAATGCTTTGACTACCATCAGTCTCAATTCTGTTATCAAAATTACCCCTTGATTCCGCAAATTATGTTGTCCACACATTTCAAAGTCTATTGGGTGATTAAATCTACCATGAGTTGGATCTAAGTATCTAATTGGTGCTCACAATTATTATTTGTATTTAGTACATATTTACTATTCAAATCACAAATGTAAAAATATTTTGGAATCCGTTCACCTGAATTCCTGTACCTTTCTTCTCTTATTATAGGATACTGCTCTTTCTTAATTTCCTCCAAATACTGTTGTATTAGAAGGATGATTTTTAAAACATAAAATAAATTAGTTGTTTAATTTCTTATCACTCAAAATATACCTAAGCATGAGCTAAAACCTCAATATAATTATTGGTTTTGGCCCCTTGGTGTTAGTAAATTTTATTGCAGTTTCATAACATTGAAAAACGATGATTTCTGAACATTTTATCTTCCTCGACATCCATATAACCTCGAATAAGTTAATTAAGTGGTTAAGAATTCTTCATTTTTACAAAATTAATTTTTATTACTCTAATTATTCTATATTAAGGCTTCAGCTAACAAGTCATTTTTAGAGAGTTGTGTTTAAACAATATTATTTTGTTTCTTGTAGTGTAGTCATTGCTTGTCCGTCGCAAATATTAAAACTCATTACAATAATGCAACTAAACAATTCAATCTATGTATTAAAAATTAGGTAAATAAAATAAAAATGGTGACTCAGGAATTAGGTGAAATTATTTGGGACAAACTATGTCATTACAAGTCCATCATATATAGTTGGCTATCTGTGCTCTATGTAGTATATTATAGATTGGCTCTGTACTCTTTCAGTTTAACCCTTATATTAATTTTAATTTTCATATTAAATTAATTATTAGCTTCAACCAAAAGTTGCTATAAATTTACATGTTTAAGAAAACAATATTTTATAGTTATAAATGTTTTTTTTTTAGGTTGATAATAGACAAGTGCCAGTATTGGCTAGATGGCAACGTGATTATAATATCAAAACTGTTCTGCAAGAGCTTAGACGATTAATGACACTTAAGGATAACATGAAAATGTCTCAGCCGCCTGAGGGTAGCACATTCTAGCCATCGCCGCTGTCTGAACCATGGAATAGTTTGTACCTTGCGCCTCGCTACCAACCCACAGCAGCCGCACCGGTACAACCTACACAGCCGATGCAAGCAGTACAACAACAACAACAGCGTCGCTTCATTGGTCGTTGCCTGAGGATTATATTCCCATGCTGCTATTATACAGCTCCTCAGACCGACACCTAGATTTTACCTAAAATGTTTGGGAAATGTCTACCCCATTCATTTTTGGTTTTAAACATATTTCCACAGAAATATAAGTTTTACAGGTCATTTTGTTTTATAATTTTTGTTAATTTTTCATTTAATTTCATGGTTCAGAAAGCGATATCACACTTAGGCATATTTTATATACTATTTATTATATTATATTATATACTCTTAAATAGATATCTAGACAATGTTTTATTTTAAGTACTAAAAAAAAAACTAATATTTAAATCATAATGAATATAACTTGAGGTTATTTGTGGGTAGGTAATTACTAATTGAATTAGATAATTTTACTAGTAATCACATTCTCACAATAGATTCTCACTGTCTTTAATAGGTAATGAAAACATTTTTAATATATAATACTGATCATAATTCATGTTTTAAACATTAGATTCACTTCAGTTTCTGTATTTTGTGTTATTTATTGTACTAGTTTTTAATATTTAAGAACTTGTAAAAAATACAACACATATTTTATGTTTTTAAAGGGTTTAAAAACTTATTACCTGAAGTTTATTTTTAAACAATTTAATTTATATTATATTTTTAATTTTACATTTAATACATTTTTAAATATGTGGGCAAGCCTGAAATAAATACTTTATAATTGTCTTGTCATTTTAAATTCTTCTCTTTTCTATTTCTACTTACAACTAATTAAAAATTCTTCTAACTCCTTAATCTAGTATCATTTAAACATTTAGTTATATAACACTGTTAACATTTGCCATTATTATTTTTTAAATAGTGTCTATGGCTGTCAGCACTGTTAAGCTTACACTACTGTTAACAGATTATATATTTATTTACAGATTTAAGCAATATTAAACAATTTTAGTTAAAATGTGGAATATTTTAATTAAATATCTAAAATAAGTTTGTAAAACATGACTGAAACTAAATATAATCCTCCAATAGTTTTTCAGTTAATTGTTTATTTATTTAAATTATGATTAGTAGTTAAAAAATATATAATATATTCCTTTTTTGGAATAATTTGAGAAATGATAACATTTGATATTCAGATTTTCTCATTAAATAAAACTAATGATTAACAAAATGAATAACAAACCAAATTTAGAGATGGTGTTGAACTGAAAATAAACAATAATTTAACCCAAAAGTATAAAAACCATAATAATATACAGTTTGATATCTATAGTCATATACTCATATGTATGTAAAAATTAAACTATGTTTGAGAAACTAGTATTTACTATTTTTCCACTAATATTTATGGATGATAAACAGTAGCATCAGTTGGTTATTACTATTCAAGTTTACAATAGACAAAGAACAAAATATTGATACTGGGTATTAAATATTTTAAAACCACACCAAGTTTAACAAGATATTTTATGGGTGCTGGTTCAATTCAAGCTTTGGAGTTCTTAATTGATGTGCTCTGTTGACTACAAAAAGCAGTATTCTTTGAAAAAATAAATTATGATATTTATGAGAAGAAAAACTATAATATTATTATGTGTAGACATTTTTCTAAACTTACACTTTAAAATTTTTTTCTAATAGTGCTTGAATAATTTTGGGAACTAAAAATTACAAGTTAAAAGTGAAAAATTTTAATCGATATATGACAATATTGTAAAACATTTATAAAATAAAAAAATTGATCTCCCAATTGTTATGATGCCGAGGGATAGATAAAACCAAAAATATAAGTATTTGTTTAAAATACCTATAAACTTAAATTTGAATATACAAATTGTATATTAGCTTATATATATTTATATTAAAGAATACAGAGTATTAGTATTTGTTTCCATGTTTTTGGATACAAATGTATATTAAAAATTTCAATATTTATAATATTTCCTGGTAAGTTCTTGTCATGTGTCACTGATACATTACAAAGCTATAGATCCATAAGGTACAAATAATATTTAACATAGAATTATAATAAAGAAAATAACTTGATTTTGATATGTCTGTAGTTAATACTAAACAAATAAATGATTGAACTCTGTACTCTGTAAAATAGGTATTATAGGTATTCATTATTAAATATTTAGATACAGTTTATACATTAAAAACGTTTCAATAGCCGCCTAGCTCACCATAAGAATCCGTTAATCTCCGACCTATCATCTGCTTCAATCCCAGGTAACCCAGTCAAAAGACAGTGGTGTCGCGACCTGCTAGCCTAATTTAGTCCTACTCATGTCGTAGTACCTCCGCTGGGAGGCCTCTACATTCGGGATAATCTGTCAGTTATTTTTTTATTTTATTTTATTTACTTCATCTCTTATTCTTATTGTTCATGTATTGAAACAGATTGAATAAAAATACTTTGATAACAAAAAAAAAAAAGATACAGTTTAGGAAAAAATTGTACATACATACTCTTAAAGTATTTCTACATCTCACCACTAATCCGTTAGGTTAATCAAAAAGAAGTTATTTGTTTATAGAAGCCTTCTTTACATCATGTACATGATGATAATTAAATAACTACATATTATATTTTTATTATAGTCCAATTTTTTTTCATGATGTTGACAAATTTGTAATATTATAATTCTTGCCACAAAAACTGACACCTGACCACCGTGCCCCGTGAGACATACCCAGCCGTTAGCTATGAGTTCTCAAACTAAACCGGTTATCGCAGCCACGAGCTTGCTGCATCAACGAATCGTACATTATGAAAACCACTGACTCGAAATGGTCGCTAGGCTCGTGAGTCGTGACGATCAGGGCCCACTTTTCGTGGCTATGAATTTAGGTAGGTATCTAATGGAGAATATAAGAAGATGGATACCGGATCCTAAACGACCCAGATAGCGTTGATCGGATATGATGAGGGTGGAACACACAGATGAAATGGCCATGGAAAGGGAAAAATGAAGGAATATTGTTGGTGAGGCGATGTGCTGAACGGCAGGCTTGTATGATGCCCAAGAAGAAATTGAAGAATTTTAAATAGGTATCAGAATAGATTACAATGTTATCTAAATCGATGACAGCATAATATGTAATTAAATACCTAGTTTTATAGTTAATAGGTAATTTTTTTTGTTTCTTAAAATACATTTGCCTACGGGTGTCCTACCATTCTAAACTTTTAAAGTTCTGTATTAATTTATACAGTATATCAGCCTTCAACCCCCTCAACTGACCTCTAATCTGTTTTTGTTTGTACATTTAATTTTTTTATCGTGTCTTTAGACTGTGTTAATTTATAACATACTTAGTTCATAATTTATTATTCTTTATGGTTTAAAATATTGCTTATATTTTTCGAAAATCATTAAAAAATATGTTCAGTATGTTACAACTTACAAGGAGCTTAAAATAGCAACTGGACACTGGTGTAATCGCAGCGATCTGTGTCCGTTTAATCGTCAACCGTACGATTTGTTTTTAGAAACAAAGATAATATAATTTCCTAATTTTAATTAAAGTATTCTTGTCTATGCCGTCTATGCCTCAATGTTAATTTGGTTAAAATAATAGGTAATCGAGGTATACCTATTGGTTGTTCCAAAATATTTTATTTATAAATCTATTTATCTTCGAAACTATAAGGTTTATTATTAAATTATTTGTTTGGCTTCGAAACTTTATTTTAATAAGGCACCATTAAGACCTACCTATAATTATATTTATTTTCAAAACTATTCGTCATGGTTACCAGTCCAGTATCAGTGTGTTACCAACTATCCCCTAAAGAATTTTTGTTAGTGTCGGAAGACTGCTTGTACAAATACCATTTTCCTTTGGTTCTATGGTTTTATATCGGTAGTGTTAACAATAAATTCTTCTTGAACATTGCTAGTAAAATCATTTTGCTCTGTCCAGTTTGTATAATAATTAATAATCAATAATATCCTAATTATTTATTTTTTAATAGTATTAACTGTTTAGTAACAAATGTTTCTTATAAAAATGAACTTAATATTTGCTTAATGAAAATCTAAACAAAGGTTAACACCTAGCTAATATAAATTTCTTACTCTAATATTAGATTTTAATACAAAAATAACAAACATGGTATTGGAAAAAGAGCCCAAATTAATGGCAAATTCAAAATTATTGAAAACGATCGGATTATACCAAATATTGAATTCAAGTAGCCCCCATCCAAAAGTGTATGGTTACAATAGTTTTAAATGTATAGCTGTAATCGAAATATTTATTGCTACTGCAACAATAATTTCGTGCATTTTAAACGCATTCTACTGCCTGAACGACATAAACGAGGCAACGAGATATTTCTCGATAGGCGTGATGTGTGCTATTATTGCCTTTAAGTTTTGTTACATAATTGGTTACTCAGATACCATATGGAATTGTTTACGTATAACGTCCATCGAATATTTAACTTACAAGTATCACAGCAGACGTATGCTTGAAGTTGGCCGAAAGAGATCAAAATTCTTTTTGATACTTTTCATAGTTCTGTGGATTGCGGTTTACTTAAATTGGATGTTGATACCAATCGTTGTACAGAATTCTTATGTACGAGTAGAGGCGGAACATTTGATTTACCACTACCGAACAAACATAATGAGTTTAGTTTATCCGGTGACTGATAAATTTTACAATGAAAATTTTATAATGTTTTACAGTATCGAATGTATAGTTATGATTGTTGGGATTCATAGTACATTTATGTTCGATACGCTTCTAATTTCAACGTGTATTACAATCACATGTTATTTAAAGACTATTGCAAATTCGTTTAGTACACTTGGGAACGTAGAGAATCACTTTATGAGTAAGTTATGAGTTGCGTTTTAAATTTTCATAATAAAATAATATAGGTAGATACCTATATCTAAATCAATATTCGTCATTATTAATATAACAATATTATATTGTATTTCAGATAACCGGAGACCCACAGCCAGATACGATGAAACAAAAATATTAAATGATTTCAAGATTATAATTCAAGATCAACAAAAAGTAATAGAGTAAGTGATGTATCCTATTGACCTCTTCGCATGCATTTGGAATAATACAATTAATAGTATACCAATGTAGGTATTGACATTTACAGCATTTAAAGAGTTTAATATCTACCTACTTATGAGAAATTGCAACTTTGCAAGGTCCCGGATTTGTATGCAAATGCAAGTCACAAACTAACTCTATAAAAGACAATAAGAAATGTTTATTTGATTTTATAACTTGATAAGTGTTAAATGTATTAATATAATGATAGATATAATTTAATAACAAAATTCAAATATATTTATACCAATGAATCAATTTATAGCTAAATAAATTATTAATACAAATAATATTTTATTCCAGAAACATGAAAAATATCTACAAAGTGATTCGACCAGTCATACTTTTTCAAATAGCTGCTGGATCATCAGTTATAATATTACTATCCATCATAACAATAATGGTTAAATGACTTTAGTATACATAAATACGCCTTTACTTACAACATTATTTTTATACTTCAGAATTATTTCAATGGTTTTTCATTGGCATCGCCAATGAACTTAAATTTATTATCCACAATATTAACATTTACATTGGAAATATATTTTATCTGCTATTTACTTAACGGTGTCAATGAACAAGTATGTATACGATTTCAATAAAACTAATCTTATTGATGTATAATGTTAAATCATTTTTTTTAATATTTTATTTAATGTAATTAAATATAATTGTAAAAAAACCCAAGTACATAATATTATACCTAGCAATATTCCATAATCAGAGTAGGTAGGATATTTTACAGATATCTAGTTAAATATATTCGACTACTACTTATACCACGTGGTTAAATGTGGTTTATGTCTTCAAGGCATTAAGCTTCATATTTTATAATTTTGGCACGACGGTGGTCGTAGGTGGGTCCCAGGTGAGTTAATTTTAATACCTAAGTAATTGTTATTATCACTAGATTATCAGTTTTTAGTTTTCTTATATTTGGGTTTATAAACGAATTGTATGAGCTGTGTCATTGTGAAAGAAGTGGGTTATGTAGGTACTACTTGGGCCTACAAGGGGTCGGCTGCTTTAAGGGCCTGTTGAAATTAATTTCTAACTTTCGAAATTTTGTTTAAAATAATTATTCTTTATTAAATAATATTTTACGATACATATTTATATATATATTAATTTTGGTGTTAATATATATTAAAAGTAAATAGTAGTTAGTAAAAATTTTATGTTTTATATATATAAATTACATATTATAAGCTATTTTGACATTTTAAGTTGTGGGTTAACTATTGATTACCAAGAAATTAACGTGTGTATGACACCCGTGTCGCGTATATAATGGGTTTTATTTTACTATTGAAATGTATGTATACGGCCCTAAAAAATATTTAGTGCTGGGGCTCAACATTTGATTTAGGCGGCCTGGATACTGATATTGATGTATACATGCTGTCTATCATGCTTTATACATTTTCAACACTCCACTGCTTCTGCTCATCTGTGATAGTGACACATAATTTATTGTGCTATACTATTATACTGTCACTTCCTAAAGAATGAACTGATTTTGAATACTTACACATTGTCATAACTCATAGGTAATTTTTATGATTTATAGATATTTGCGCCGCGGAAGTAAAGCGCAAGCAGTCCCCGCGGCGTCGTTGGTTCAAAACTGAAAAAAAAAAAATATTAGATTTTATAAAAACGAATATAGCATACGCGTAGTTTGATTGAATTCTTTTGTAGGTAAAACCTCACTATACAAAATAAAATAATTATAATCTTATAAATAAAATGTATTACAATTACAATTTCACAAAAATGATATCGAAATTGTATTCGAGTCCCTAAAAAACTCGCTCTATCTTATTATTATCTACAGGTATTACAGTAGCAGTAGCCACTGCTGTTGTGGGATCGTCATATTATAATACGCCGTAATATCAAAACCATAGCGTTAAATCTTAATACCCAGTAAGTGATTTGAATTTATCAGTCGCTTCGATTGCATCTTCTACACAGATGACTATATTATACACTATTTAATATAATATAAACATCAGTGATCTGATATTGTAATGGCATTTTTGTGAGCATCGAGAAAAGAATAAGACCGAGAAAATTATCCGTGCTTTTTTATTTAAAAACTTACACAACCAAAGTTGAGGATATCCGCATGTACATCAAATGATCCGGCGACTAAAAATGTTTGAAAAGTATAAAATTAAAAATACGAAGTTATAGGTCTACATCATATATACATTTATGATTCCTAAATATCAATTATAATAATATAAAACAAAGAAAATCCTAAAAAAAATCACTATACTGATGAGATATTATTTTTTAGGTTAACAAGTTTTCTAAACCGTAGTGTCTGATATATTTTTATTAAACAATAATATCGTTAAATTAATTTTCTTGAAAGCTCATATAGGTACACATCTGAATCAGGAAATGATGTATTACTGCAGTACCTCCTTCAGGCATACTATTTTATGGTTTTAATTTTGTTTCAGAAAGATTCATTGAATTTTGCATTGTATAGTAGTGATTGGTTAGACAAGAGTTTAAAATATAAAAAAAAGATTCTGTGTGCTATGCGAATGAACAACGCCAACCAACTGAAGCTGCAAGTAACGTTGACAAGAATCGTAAATTTGGAACTGTTTACAGGCGTACGTGTAGTCCTAATTATTAATAAATAATGATTGTAAAACTTTATGAAACAATTTTAGGTAAATACTACCTCTAGGGTATCGTTATTTCAATTAAATTTGCTGATGTTCAGGATTTCATAATTTTAAAACTATTTCAATATTTTCACATGCTTTGTCTAATTGTTTAGGTGATGCGGACAACATATTCAGTTATATCGGTGTTGTCAGATCAGCTTGCAAAACAAACATAATATATATTAGTATATTACATACATAATAGAATAATAATAATTTGAATTAATTGAAAATTATATGATTATAATATAAAACAAACTATAAAAAACAAATATTAGTTTGTAGTTACAAATAATCGAAAAAAAGAATGATTGACAAAACATAGTCTATATTTATTATTTTTTCCTATTAATAATTATTATTACGACTAGGTCAATAGTTAACTATAAGATAATAATAACATACTATGATTAAATACACAGAGTGTAAAATATTATCTAGTGAATCTTATGGGGGTTTTTTATACTATCATTTTAAAGCAAATGATGAATAATATTTCAAAATTGTGAATTGTCTGTGAATTTGAAATACTAATAACTTGCTTTAAAATTAAAATAAAAAAAAAATCAAGGGTATTCCAAATAACCTTATAAATGCCTATTCTTTAAATGTGATTTTATAAAGCCCTCCTTCTACTTGACGTTTATTAAAAAAATTATCCACCCTCACCCACCAGAAAAAATCATAATTATTCCACTACAGGTTCCTTGTACCTATAGTGTATTCGGTTAGATGTAGGTAGTAGGTTGTATTCACGAAGAGAATGACTACCCTCGTAGTACCGCGATACATTCACCTAAAAAAAAACGTAGTAGCATTCTTGATTGCTTAAGCAATTGCCAATTATAGAGATCGTGTTAATATATTTCTTGAGCTAGGTAGGTATATAAGTAATCCATGTATAATTTTACAAAGCTGTCACGAACCATCCACACCGTGACTTACTGTCTGTCCAACCCCTTCGAAAACGGATTCTAGGGTGTGTTGCCTGCGTGCCGATTTCTCAGAAAGGGTTTTTTTTCACGAACAGCGCTCCCCGCGGCGCCGAGAAACTCCTCCTGCCGTTGGCGACGCATTTTCATCACGCTGGACAACAGTCCGTATAGTCGGCGCCGGCGTGGGTGTCGTTTACAAGGGCGAGGCCGTCACCCGCGGTCGTGTTTGTATATTATATTATATGATATCATCTTATTATTGTACCACGTCAAACACAGACCGCCAAAATCGTTTTCCTTAACCGTTTTTTTATTTTTATACTTGCGGAATTGTCACGACCCGACTTCCGAACGCATTGTTGACGACTTCAACGAATATTCGATATCTATTTTTGCCGCCGAATCCGTTTTTTATCCCGACACGCCGGCCGCATACTCACCTGTCACTATCAACAATTCGCGTACCGCGTACGTGTACGAGTCTTATACGCCCTGTTTATTCGTCATGTGCCTCGACGTACGCTATCTCAATAATTGTCACAAAAACACTGCCGCGTGACACGACACAACGTATAGCGGTTCTTAGGGGCAATATATTGTTTCACGCCGCATACGCGTATGTTAAGTTACCGAAATTTTACACGTTTTTCATATCTTATCGTGATAATACAATACAGTAATATTATAAATTGTAAGTAATTGTCGTGAGAAGTGTATTTTGCTGTACGAAAAAAGCATATTAGGTCGTGTCTATATTATTATCATCATAATAATATAATAACTCTCGCAACCGGACCGCAACAGTCCTGCAGCGATCGATGGACATCAAGGGTAAGGTCGCCATGGTTACAGGCGGGGCCGCCGGCATTGGTCGCGCGTACTGCGAGGAACTGCTGAAAAACGGAGCCAAAGTAAAATTTCGTTTAATTGTATAATAATAGCATTGTTATTATTTTGTACTGTTGGTGTCCCCATGGTGCAGGATACGGCGGAGTTCATTTTTCGGACACTAAGTCCTCCGCAACACTTCATCATGATATAGTAAAGACGTTCCTGTATAGAATCTACCACGCTCAAAAGCAAATATTGAGAAAAACTTATTCATAGATCAAGAACGACAAGAACCCCCTTTATTGACATATTTGTTTATTTATCTCTCTTTGTTTAGTAGGAAATAACGATAGAACGGAATTTTTTTAAATATTGTATTATTTCTGGTTTTATTATATTAATTACAAGACCCCCCCCCCCCCGGACAACTATCATCTTAAAATTGAATAAAAAATATTTAAAATATTTAAAAGTGAAATGTACAAGACTTTTTAAATAATAGAAAATGTTTGGTATTTAATTAATCATAATTATTATTTATTTATTAATTGGTTGCCATGGCAATTGTATGAATACGTGGAAGATAAAATAAACAAAACTATTTCATAATATAATAGATTTATTTTATATGATATATATTAACATACAACATACATATAGAGGTATACCATTACATTTTTCATTCTAATTTCACTCTTGGATTACTCTTTTTAAACTTTTAGAATACAACATTTGAATACAAAATGTTGTATCGAGATTTTTCATGATTTTTATATAAATTGAATAAATTATAACCATGTGTAGGTAAATAAACATATATGATCTAAACCTATGTATAAAAAAAAATAAGAACTTATGAAAATAATTGTTTTTTTAGAATAAATAAGTCCAAAACCATCAGTTTTGTCTGTTACACTTGTTTACTATCCTTTAAAATGCATATTATCATTTAGGTATACAAAACTTTTAGCGAAATTATAAAAAATAAAAGATATTTTCCTAGTGCATTATTCAGAATTTATAGGGCATTTTTTAGGGCATAAAAATCCAAGGCCCTATTATTATGTAATTTACAAAAATATCAATTAATTTACAATATTAACAGTTTTAATTTATTCTGTTATTCTATTATTATTTCATTCTCGATTAAGGTATAAGTTATAAGCGATTAAAAATGATATCAGAAATCGTAAGTTGTATGTTTTTATCGGTTTTATATTTTAACTGTGATAAAAGTTAATATTTTCTAGTATATATCTTAAAATATTTTATTGACAAGTCCTCGTGATGTACCTTAGCCACATATTATAGAATACACATTTTTGCTATCGTAAGAAAATTAACTGTGATGAAAAAAATATGAAGTAATTAATTATTTGCGGTTATAAAAAAAATTACAATAATAATACTTATTTTGATGTTTGTCTGTTAAAATAAAAATAATGAATAATGTTTGCCAACAATTTTGTAGGCATTTACCCCAAAATTTCGTTTAGGAACGTTTCGTTAAAAGACCGCTTTTAGTGTATCAAAAGATAGTTGAAAGAAAAAAATATTTAACTCTTTTAAATTAAATTTATACTAATTATTTAAATTCAAAATATTAATGCATTTACTAAACTTTAAACGCCAAAAGTTAACACAATTGATGATTTGACTATTACAATTTTCAGAAAAAAAAGCTTTACCAGAGTCCATTAAAAAATATAGTTGTTGCTATTTGAAAAAATGAAGTTGATTTTGGTGTTGGTACAACTGCGTGTTCAAATTTTTTTTAATTTTTATAAAAAAAAATTCCTTTTGAAAAGAAACTCATATTTTTTGATATTTTTTAAGTCCCATGTCATCGATCCATAATCGTTAAAAGCCCTCGAGTATAATGACATAAGATACATCCGGTATATAACATTTACCTTTCATGGTGACATGTTGTCATATTATAAGTTACATCTACTATGCTATCTTCGACATTAATACATTGATCATTTATGTAATTAAGTTAGTATTGAATTTATAATAAATATATGTATTACAGGTATCCATATGTGACATCAACGAAGACGTCGGTGTCAAATTGGCCGACCTATTAGGTGCCAAGTTTGGAAACGTCAAAGTGATATTTTGTCCGTGCGACGTCACCGATTATCCACAGTTTCAAGGTAAAAACTTACAATTATATACATTGAACTAAATAAGTATGTATTTAAGGTAATGGTCAATAGGCATAAATTATTTAGATTTAGTGTCACGGTGATAGTTGCATATATAATGTAAAATATAGTAGGAAAATTCTTATTGCTTTTACATTTTTTTAATTAGCTAGGTGCCTATTGTTTGTTAGTTGAAATTTGCTAAAATTAATGATAAATTATTATGGTACCGATTATCGAAGAACAATAACAATAATTAATATTTAATATCATAACAATAGTCAGGCAGGAGTGTGAAAAATATTATTTTGGTTTACACAAACTAAAAAGTCGAAATCAATTTATAAAACATTTAAGTCAAATTATTGATTTCCATAGTATAGGTATTCAAAAAATGATGTAAGTTTATGCAGTGATCAAAGTATGGGTGGTGGAATAGGTACGAGGGATGGTATCTTTTCACTTTTTTTAATTTTAATTTTCCATCCTACCACTAAAAATTTTCTATCAAAACAGCCATATAATTTTTTTCTTGGCCCTTGAAAAATACATTTCATTATGAATTCTGATGCATTTTTTTTTTTATTGAAATCTTATTGTATCTATTAACATGTATTCGAGTTGCAATTATATTGTTACCTTACCTGATGTTATTAATAATTTTATAATTTGTTGTATTTCTGAATTTTTAAAAATATATTGTGGCAGGATGTTCGGTAGGAAGGTATTACTTATCATTTGTTTTGATCATTTTATTTTAGTTTTTTTAAATGTAATAATACATTTATTAGGAGTTAAAAAATTAATTTGTATTGTTATAATTTATATATTTTGTAACTGAACTACCCCTAAGATGATTACTACTATTATTATCATTGTTATTTTGTAAATATACATAATATTTTTACAATATTACAACCACAAATATTACAAACCTAGTTATAATTATAATTTACCCTATTGTATGATTATAATATGGTATTATATTGGAAAATATATGAGAGAAATGTCTTGTTTGTATGTTGTGGTAGGGTTAGGTTTGCTTTCGTGGTCTTCTAAGAAGATATATTGATGATGATATCTTTTAAGTGTGGGTTTGGAGGATTTTTCGTCAATTTTGCAATGATTACATGGTGTTTTATTTGTTTGTCTTGAAATTTTTTAAATAATTTGTCAATCCGTGTTGGTATAGATAGAGTAATCTCGTGTATTTGTGAAACTGTTTATTTTCCATGAAACAAAAAGCCTTTAATACTATTTCCATGGAATTTATTTTGGAAAGTTTGTAATTTGTAATTTTTGCATGGAGCACAGAAGCCAATATTGAGCATATTAGTGTTATGTTAGTTTTTATAAAAATCCTTTAGGTCACATCCTATCAAAGACCTGTGATATATTGAGAACAGTGGTCTTTAAATATTTTTAACTTAACCTATCAATGTTGGTATATTATAGTACAAGTTAAAATCTAATTTTATGGGTGATATTGATGTATGTTTGGTTATTTGCAGATGCGTTCCGAAAGACTATAGCAGCTTTTGGCGGACTTGACATAGTGGTTAACAATGCGGGTGTGTTCAATGACCGATTCTGGGAATTCGAAGTGGATGTGAACTTGGTAATACGGTACACCTAAATATTTTGATTAATATTATTTTTATACATGATAGGTCTGCTATAGTATAATTTAAAAATTGTGTCGTTTCGTTTCGATTATCTGTAAAAAAAGAACCCTTAAAATATGTTTTGAACCAGTAAACTACTAACTCATTACAACAATATAAATTAACCGTATACGTTATTAATTTATAATTATATAATAATAATCCACTAAAATTATAATATTAAACAGTACATGCGATTTGAAGCTCATAAAAAGGAATAAATATAATTTTTATCATCTAGAAAGTCTTATATCATTGATGTTATAAATATTCGAAACGCATGCACACTCGTAAAGTCGTAACACACCCCTATTGAAGTATTGACTACATTTACGATCTACATTTTACAGGGTTATGCGGAAAAAATTAAAGCTATACGCTTATGCAGTCACGCACGTATTTTTTGGTTCGATGACCACCACGCCCTATTATACTTTCCGTTTTGTCAGAATCCGTACAGTCTAAAATAACTAGTTATTTATTATTTTTTAATATCTAAAATCGGCATTGGGTTATTTCAAACAAAACATTTCCCCTCTAATTTGAGGACATAAAAACCGACGCTTGATAGCGATAAATCGAAAGTGACCAATTATTATAATTTATAAGTACAATAAGTAATAGTACTAATAAGTAACGTATAATTGAGCTCCCATTACTTCCAGAAAATTCCCGAAGAGTTGCCTATTAGCAGTGGCGGCGCCAGGAGGGGGGGGGGTCTGGCGCCACTACCTATGAGAAATATAAGCACACCTTGTATAACACCAGGGATAGGCAACCAGCGGCCCGCGCACCCTTTTTATTTATCCCTCTCTGCGTTTTGCAATAAAGAATTTTCATGAGAAAATAATCAAAAAATAGTTAATTCGAATGACAATCCGATAATCATGATTTTTTGCTTATGATTTATAGAGTATTATCGATTGATAAAATGTATTATAAAGTATGATAAATAATAATTTAAAAAAATAACTTCTATAAAACTAAAATTTAATAAAATACTATACTAAAAAGGTTTATAAAAGATTATTATTAAGGGACAAATATTTTTTAAAAAAATCAACTGTTTTTGCTGATAAACGGCAATTCATTTCTTCAACTATACGATCAGGCGTGGATCCGATTTTGGTTTCTGTCAAATTTGTTATATGATTTTTACAAATATATTATCTAATATCTAATAATATTATCTCTATTAAATATAATGTATAGTCCTTCTGATAAAAAATGTAGTACTAAGTTATTTAAATATATTATGTATATAATGAGATCATTTTAATAAATACAAAATAACACATATAATATTATTACCAGCCACACCTTAATATTCGTATATAATATTATTGCGGGGGATGAGGTGACCGAGTGGTCTGACGCGTCCGCTGCGACGCAGCCGGTCGCGGTTCGATCCTCGGCTACCGGGCGGCATTTTTCTCCGGACAAGTCGCGGTGACCGGAGAACAAGTGCTGCCATCCCCCACCCCCGGGGCATGGCAGAAACCTACGGGTGCCCCATTCGAAATTCTGCCAAAAACAAACACACACGTGTTCCCCCCTACCGTACAAACAAACCTACAATACAAATCCTACTACAGCTAATGGCCTCAGTTGCCGAAGCTTAAGATCAATAAAAAAAAAAAAAAAAAAATATTATTGCCGGGTCAATTTAAAAATTGATTAATTTTATGGTTCATTAAAATGTAATGGACTCAATGGGACCATGGGGCTTAAATCATGTTTAAGCGATCACACACTATTGATTTATTAAATGTTTGGTAATTGTTTATGTAAACTTGCAACCCATACAAATTAGATATATTGTAAAATGTGTATGGGTCTATTGCGGCAGCAGCTGTCTGATCTAAGAAAGGGTATACGATTTCATCTAAACATGCGGTAACGTCCGACTTCCGACTGTACTCTGTAATTAGTTTTTTTTTTTTTGTCCCGTTTTGACCTTAAAGATATAACATAAACCCTTAGTTATACCTCGTAATTTATAAACACGATACACAAACATGCATAAAAAAACAAAAAACTCAAAAAAAAAAAATACATAATTTGTTATTTTTATCATTGTTACATTATAAACGTGTGGTTTTATGAGAATGAAGACTCGATAATGTATTGAAATGCATTGTCCTTAATATAGAATGGAGTCATCAGAGGAACACTGCTGGCGATGCAACTCATGGGCAAAGACAAAGGAGGCCGTGGTGGTACAGTGGTCGTAACTTCGTCTACAATGGGATATAAACCATGTCCTAGCATGCCGATCTACACAGCCACCAAACATGCTCTCATTGGTTTCATTAGGTCATTTGGGGTGAGTTGCATAGTTCAATAATATACATTATATTATGTTTATGTAGTACCTAAAACCTACCTATCTACCTACCTATAATATAGTATATGAAATATACATACCGTCATATCTATTTATTATAACATAATATTATGTACTTATAATTGTACAAATATTAATTAAGTGATTTAAAATTGTTACATAAATTTATTACATAAGGCTAGGACTGGGTGACAATAATTATAATTATATTTCCGTTGAGATATATCTTATTAGATTAAACTAGTTGTATTTTAGAAATTCAAAGAAAAAGTTTAAATAGCTATATATCATCAATGATAACATTACCTTTTTGCTAAAATAATTTATATAACAAAGGATATTTCATAAACATGAACGGGATTTAAATGAGTGATACCTATTATTATCTGTTTTTTATATGGCGCCTCTGATTTTATATTTGTTGTTATCCGTTATTTCCTTTCGATTTGAAATTTTTAATGGTTTCTGAGATTTGGTATATTGTGTTAATTATGATGCAACAAATTTTAGTACTCAAAACGCATTAAAATCGCGGGGAAAGTGCCGTTCTCACTTGTCACCATAGCCAGGGTGCGCATATGCCCAATATTGTATTTCAAACTTAAACCGGACATCGGAGTATATTATATGTTGATATTAAAAAAAAAAAACTTTTTCAATAAAGTTATCTCTAAATAGTTTTCGTCCATGTTTATGAAACACCCTATATTATAGAGTTTGTGTAAATTGCATAAAAATGTAAAACAAATATATATATTAATATAAATTGTTAAACTTCAGTTACATGGTGTCATGTTTACTTTTTCTGTATTGATATTAACTGCAAATTCGACTACTATGGCCAACAGCAGTTACCTACACTCTAAATTCACATTTTAAAATTAGTTTTAGTAGGTTCATTAATGGTTGTAAATAAATAAATTGTTGTTAAAAATACCCTCCAAATTGTGCCTGGCAAGTAGCACTCAATATATTGTGATGTTTTTAAATATGAGATTTCACTACCATAGCTATTGGCGATATTACGTGTTCTCTACTTTATAACTGTAACGCATTCTAGGATCCTTATCACACGAACTTAACAGGGATTCGAGTGATCGCTTTATGTCCAGGGATGACACTGACCGATGCTATACCCGAGGACGTTAAATTGGCGTTATTGTCGCCCAATTTTATACATCTCTGGGATAAGGACGTTGCGTCACAAGCACCTCAAGCGTATGTAGATCATCGTTAACCAAGTATAAAAATTGCTTAAGTCAACACGATTTTGTTTTCAGCGCCCAAAGTGTGGGACGTGCGCTAATTCACGTACTGCAGAAAGCTCAAAGTGGTTCGGTTTGGGTTGCCGAGAACAACAAATCAGCCAAAGAAGTCAAGTTCCCTAACTTTTAATTTTTAGCGCCATTTATCAATCATTTTTTTTTTTAAATAATTGTTTTGTTTTTAATGTTTAAATTACTCTCCACCTGTGGTGGTGGGAACCATTTTATTTATATTTCATATAATTATATTATGTTTTTCGTATTTAAATTCAAAACCCATAATTTATCGTTATTAATTATTATTGTTTTATTCGCTGAAATCATAATGCTTTAATAGGTTACATATAATGTATAAGCCGGTATATTATTTCATTTGATAATTAATACTTAGCGCAGTTCTTCAATTGATTTGGGTATAGTTAAATAAAAATACACTCATATTAACGTCACTTCGACGGAAATATAAATTAATCAACTTACATCAAATATAATCATATCGAAGTATACATAAAAACTAAATACCTAATGCTCATATATTAATCGTATTATACATAAATAATAAATATATATGTGTATATATAATATATATATAACATATATATTTATATATCGTAAGTATAAATAGATATGCAGTCAGAAAAATCGGTCTAATATATTGTCAAACAATTATCTTGACCGTTTCTTTTTTTGTATCTTACGATGTATATACATATATTTATTTATGTACATATATGTACACATGTATGTATATATAATTAATTATTTTTATGAATAGAATTTTTTAATAATTGTTTACGCATTACACCAAAACTAATAATAATTGTAATAATTAACTATTCAAATTTTGTATATTTTTAAAATAATCATCGGCTGTGAAACTATTTTGTTTTGTGATAGGTGTGGTATGCTATTTACTTAATTACTAACTACATAATTATTTCAAACCCCCCCGGAATTTCTAAGTATATTGTTTTATATGATAAAATAAAATTCAAAATCAACAACAGTTTGCTAGGACCGTTCTTATTAAAATAATTAAAAATGAATAACAATATTCCATTATTTTTTTTCCGGCCTATGATATTTTGTTTTTGTATTTTTATCATATTTGTCTTATTTTATGTGCATCACAATAATACTTCAAAAACAACATTCAAAATTTAAAAATCTAAATGTAGGTTCATTATAACTGTTAGATATTCGACAGTAAATATTTTGTACCTATTCCAGGTAAAATTATTTGTGCTAAGGAAGACGAATCACATATACATCACGCCCTTTTAAAATTCAATGTTCTTGCCGAAGTTATTTGAAATTATTCAATTTGTAGATAGCATATCAGACCACAGCCAATACATAATTATTATGTAATATATATCTATGATGTAGATATACGTTTTTTTATATGAAGCTAAATACTAATTACAATACTATTTATTGATTTGAATTTTTTTTACATACCTACCTAGTACGATGATAATATACGTATATATCTAATAAAATAAAAGTGTGTTCTACCCTTGAGCGATCTATAGAGTTTGAATAATAAGCTATAAACATCCATCCAAGTCTCAATGAATCTATTGATATAACTTTTATTGGAAACGGTCCAGTAGTTTTTGAGTCCATTATAACTTCGGATAAACCAACATCAATTTTTAGATTTATATGCTTACTTTCTTTTATGTTTTATTATAGAGTCTAATACTCTAATACACCCAAAAAAAAAAAACATTGCCAAATCTACGTTTTCTTCTTGGTTTTGGAAAGACCTAAAAAAATTAAAAATACTAAAAAAAAACTTGTCATATACCATCTCCAAGATGTAAATAGACTAGCAGTGATTATTTAAAATTTTCTTCCACAAGTTCACCACAATATAAAGCCATAAGTAAATGCGATAACTCTTGTAGTCTCGTTGCCTAAATAATTGCAATATTCTCTAAAATCTAAGACTAAAAAGTTTTCGTCTTACGTTTACGTTAAAAACACTAAACCATCAAGCGGATATTGTATAATTTTTATATACAACCATAGAGGTAAGTATCTAAGTTTATATAGCAAATTAGTATTTTTTCGAAGTAAGCAGTAATTCGAGAGCTGACCCTCGTTACACAGGTTAAGGCATACTACTAATATATACGGCTTAACATAGCACCATCTTCAGATTAAATGAGATGGTACGCTCAGCGTCACTGTCGTCTCATAATCAACATATTTACAAAAAATAAGTTTTCTTCGACTTCGATAATACTGTGAGGGAGGTTTTACCCAAAACAATTTGTAATTCAATGTTTAAAGCAATCAATCAAAATAGTCATTTTTAATCAGTTAAAAAAAAAATTACACATGAAACAAATAATGTAGGAAAATACAAAAATGATCGAATAAACAAAAAATAACATCTAAAATATACATACAATTATTATGATGTTTAAGTTTAGGCATTATTCAAAAAATAATTATAATAATGAACTGATAAATACTAATATAATATCATACACACATTTCATAAAATATGTAGCTTAATCGAACCAATAATAAATTAAAACAAATCACATTTGACGCATTATTAGACGTACGTAAACATAACGAACAAAAAAAAAATTAATAATATACCGCTTAACCGTCCTTTAGAACCGTATTTATCCATTTGTGGTTCGACTTGACTCGATCGTAGAGCCTAGGTCTCATCATGCCGTCTGCCGAACATGCAATGCGCCAATTAGTGACACCCACCAAGACCCAGCTCTTCTTATTGGCCGATAGGCACATCATCGGACTTCCAGCAAATTCCTCCTCCGTACAATCGTTATGGTCGTAGATCGAATCGTAGCACAACCCGTTCACCGTCGTGATGCTGATGTTGGTACAGCTGTCCATCGAACTTTCTTTAACCTCGATCCTCTGAAGGTTGTCTCCTATAAAAATCAAACGAGTGTATCCAATAACGTCGATGTATATTATACAACGGTAGGTACAATACATAGTATTATATTGTAGTTATATATTATTTAGGTATATTGTTTTACAATATTGTATGAAAACAAAAACTAGGGAGAAACTAACGATTTTTAGCCCATCCCAACGTCTGGCAGTGTTGAAACGGTACGTCACTCGTATGCTCGTCGTTCAGGCATACCGGACGAATGTGATCCGAATACGTGACAGGTGAACTTAATTTGACCAAAACTAACGTGCTTCCTTCCACTGGCGACTTGACCATTCCAACAATGTGCCGTTCTTGTTGCCAAGGTGACACGGCGTTCAACCTCACCGCTCCTAAACGCGCCACCCATTCGGCTTTGCTTTGCCTAAATATCCACACACAAAGGTTTTATAGTTAACACACAAAATTACAATACATATTATTATTATTATACTGTCGTCAAAGGAGCTTTCATTCGTACATTTTTAGGTGCAGGTTTAGGTATTTATTTAGTGGCAACCGCGGTACTTAAGCCGCGTTTACCTAATTGTAATCTCTCAAACGCAATCCACGTGTTTGGTCCGACAAATTATTATAATATTATATTTTATGCACTTATATAAATAAATATGATTCAATTGTCATTACCCTTGAAAACACGAAGCGCTGGTGAGTAACCATTCGGAAGATATGAGACTGCCGTCGCAAACATGAGTTCCACTTTTGTAGAGAACGGCGTGCCACGGCCAGTCTCCGTGGGAAGCCATTTTGTTCAAACCGTCGACACCGTATTTCTGTCGCCTGTTTGTCTGTATGCCGCAAACTAATACAATAAAATAACATGGGGTACCCAATGAATAATACTATACAGGCGCTAAATCACAACTAAAAAAACCTCAAAAAACTCGCCGACGGAGGATTTCAAATGACACACGAGAGTACACATGGGCACATAAATAGCGTATATATTTTATATAATATACACGTATTATAGGACTATTGCTTACCGGCTTCGTTGCATGCGACTCGCAAGACTTTCCTACTGGGACATGTGCCCAGGTTGAAAGTTATCTCGCTGGCGAATGGATCTACGACGTGAGCGTATCGTGCAGAAGACGTCGTTGTTTGCAGGTCTTCGTCGTCCACGATTTCGACACTTGTCAGATTCCTATAAAAAGTTATGGCTGTTATTATGCGCCGACCGAGTTCATAGCAAACACGGTTGTGGTAAAATTCGACATAATAACGTTGTATATATATAATAGGTATAAAATACGGTCGGACTTGGTTAACTCGACCTTTTTCCCGGTCTCTAACATTATGTTTTGTCCTTGGATCACTCAAACTTTTCGGCCGACCTCTTAGACTTCGAGTAAACCAAGTGTCCAAGTCCAACTGTATACATACATCTATAACCGAACACGTTCAAGCGGAATGCAAAGGAGCGACTATGTACATCAAAATGCATCGAAGGCAGTATGTGCGATTAAGTGATATTAAAATTAAAATAAATATTGTATTTTCTAATAATATAAATATGTATTTTTCATTATATTAACATACTGCCATTGTTTAGGTTTATTGTCCAACAAACAAAGGGCGTTTTATAAAACACTCGGACATTTTATCATAAAATTTCCAAATTGTATACTTTGTTCGTAACATCGTTAGGTTAGGTTAATCAGTGGCGTTTTATAACACGACAGTTACACATACGTGTATATTGAGTAGGTTGGAGGTATGAGTAAGTTAAATATTATTATAACGTATTACGTCTCATTGATTTACGAGTGAGTGATTGATTGGAAGATTTTTTTGTTTTTGGAATTTGCATTGTGACGTTTACGTTTTGGCAGTCCTCTGCTGCAGAGATTTTTCAGGAATATGACGGTATACCGAAGGTGTTCACTTACTGGTAGTTGAGAGTGCGGCAGAGTGACGTTGCGATTGTTTGAAGGGCTATGGACATCTTTTCGTTTGGAATGTCTGTTTGAAAATTAGCTGCACACAACTTTCCCGACATTCCTTGTTCGACGAAAAACACGAAACCTTCAGTCGGATACGCGTCAATAGTGGCCAAAGGCAGCATTTGGTCTACAGACCTACCAGTTGGCGAGATCAGTACTAAATTTAAAATAAAATATAATGGTGTTTATCATAATATAATATAATATACATATAGGTAATCATATAATATTTTACAACCTTTACCCTAATATTCGTGTGTATGCTGCATGTATATGCAGTTATAGTTAGATATTCATATTGTATTTACGTATCCACGCATGACTAAATTTATAATTTTTTTATTATTTAACTTAATATAATTCTGCATTTGACCTGTGTTTGTTTTACCATTCGTTTTCGGTTTGTTTATTATTTTACAGAATTTTATTATACTTTCATATACTTCAGGTCCAGGGACGTTCTCGGAATATTATAAAAATTGATGCGTTTCTCAAATCAAAATTTGTCTCATATTATTTTGTATGGACGCGTTATGTTATGTGAGACTGTTGGGCAGATAATATTTACGTGTTAAATACATACGTGTTAAATTGTATAATATTCACGTAAAACATCAATCAGAAACCAATTTTTTTTTTTTAATAATTGCAGCTCAGTTTAATCTATATGTACGGGTCTATATTTATACTTTTAGGGAGATTTAGTGCGAGACTCGTGAGCCAGAGGCAATGAGACAAGTGTCGATAGTTCATCTGATTCATATACGACCACCACTTGATTATATAGTATATAGTACGTGAATAATATCATAATTAGGAGGTACTCACGACAATTGCGTTCGTCGGCCTCGCCCGGACAGTCGACCACGCCGTCGCACCGAGACCGGGCCGGGATGCACGTCCGCGATGTGATGCAGTGCAGGTAGCCAGCCGGACAGTAGCCACAAGTCGTCTCGTCCGACATGTCGGGACAGTCTAGAACGCCGTCGCACAGTCGGCCCGACAACCCGGTGGTCCGGAGCTTGTAATCGCAGCCGGGCTTGGACGTGCACGTCGATCCGATGCTGCTGTAGTCGGGCAACTTGGAGCAGTCGAATCCGGCCAGCAATTTCTCTGGTATCCGGTGGCCGCAGCCCGTGGTGAACAGCCGGCAGCTGTGTTTGCAAGGCAACGTCATCTCGTCCCGATCGAGATTGACGTCCGGTTTGCACGCCGGTTGCAGCAGCTGACAGACGAAGTCCAACGTTCTCTGGTAACATTCTGCGTCTACTAGATCTCTGCGGGGAGGTAAATAGAAACCGAACGTGTATTATAATTTATGATGTATGGGAAGATAACCGCAGGTATGTTATAACGGCGATTTTACGACGGTCAACGTCAGGGCCATGATAAGCTGAATGCACTCACTATTGCAGGGCATTTGGGAATATAGTTCGTCCTAAAATGATGTCCGAGCCATGTGTCCCAAAATAAAAATTATTTTCTATTGCATAATGATAATAATGACGACATAATGTGCTTCCCAGTTTAAGTAAACGGAGTACATCCCAACAATTTGTTTTTGTAGTTTAATTTATGTTAATTTTTAAAATTTTATAATATTATTTTCAATAATTTTGTAAATTTAAATGTTGAATAGCTTTTCTTTTTTTAATTGATTGTTGCATCACATTTATTGTTTTTGATTGATACTTATAATATGATATCTTCACGAAATCAATTCTCTGTGTTTCAAATTTTTTGATATTGTCCTCATGAAATGTATTTTTTTTCTGATTCACAAATTAAAACTTTTTTTTATAGCAAAATATATGCAGTAAAATTGTATAGTTTTCAGTTATACAATATGATAATTCAATATTTCAATAGGTAATAAAAACACATTAGTCTTTAAAATGATATATTATATTGTTTATTTGTTTTATAATATTGTTCAACATATCGACCATGAATTGCTATACATAATTTTATTGGCCTGTTATCTTTATAACCAAATTAAAGCTATAATTAAATAATGTGCGAATATCCCTAGCAACACGTTAATTTCGCTACAAATATCATGGGTCTATAAAATTGACTTGTGAATAGCAATTAATATAGATTTAGGTAGAAGATAATAAATTGAATAATATTATAAAACAGTTAAAGAATATTACATTCAATTTCAACAAGAAGTGTGCTCTTTACCTATTGAATAAGCATTAGTTAATAAAGTGTGAATAACAAAAAACCATACAACTTTCCAATATTTATGCTGAATTTTTAAGACATAAGTTGCTTTCATTCATTCAAAATTTAACCGATTTCAAAATTGTTTTTTCCCCTTCATATGAAATAAACAACTATATGAAATGACTATATTTTTGAATTTTTAAAAAATGATTTTGAGCATTTTTTTTGAAATTTTTTTTTTAGACCATGGTAAAAGGGTGGCTAATTCACATACAAATCAAATAAAATTACACAGAAATATCTGCGTTATATTTAGGTAGGTATACTCTTCGTTCAGTGATTTACTTTTGATTTTCACAATAGCTTTATTGCTATAATGATTATTTTAAACAAACATCTAAACTAAACCAATATTATAATACGCGTAACGTAGTTGTAACTATAATACTAACCTGAATGCAATCAAATCGTCGTGAATTTCATCCAAATTTTTATGTCCAAAATGATTAGGATAGCTCGTCAAATTGTACTCTAAAACGGATTTACACAAGTTCAGTCTTACTGGCGTGCATCGTCTCGGGGGCGGTGTGGTTGGATGAAATTCGGTGGTTGATATTTCTGGTGCCGTTGTGGACGATTTTGTAGATAACAAAGCATTGTTAGTAATGTGTTTGATGTGCAAGCTCCCAGGTACGATTTTCGTCGAAGGATATAAACGACGAAAGGCAGATAATATTTCTTCCACTGTAACAGACGCTGTCCATCTGACTGGTTCGAATCTCAACCAGAAGTGCACTTTCAAGTTGCCCTCATCGCTGAAAATGAAATATAAAATCAAGGATTTTACCCACTATCGTCGCAACCTATGCTATTGTATATTATATGAATACAAGCATTATATTATGATTACTTAAATATTGTAGTTCTTACGGTTCAAGAGAAATGATTTCGGCGTCGATGAATTTCTTCTGTATCGGACTACTGCTTATTATGTTTTTTATTAAATGTGTGTAGTTTAAGACGAAACGTTGGTAGTCTTGACTGTCTGGGTTGTCGTAGTCGATTAAATCTATTCCCTTTTCGTCCGCTCTCAAATCTCCTCTAAATATCTTTTCTTCGCCATTATACGTACGTTGTAAATAATCATCTGAAAACCATTTTAGTTACACTTAAAGCACGTTATTTTGATATTTATAAATACACGCAATCAACGGTATCAAAGTACCGTTTTGTTTCTATAGTATAGACGCATAGTTTATTTCAACTAATTGGTTAGAATTTTACGGTTACCTACTGTATCATATCAAATATCTTGAAGTTAATAACTGAATCTCAAAATCATAATTTATTATTTTATAACTCTTCTTTCTGCGCAACTCAAAAATTTAATTATATGCCCAAGACATATTATATTTTACATTTAACTTAAACTGCAGAATAGCTTATTTAATATCTTAAAAATGATAATTTATCTTCCTAAAAAAAAAACACTAATGACGAGTATTCAATTTAAATGATGATTATAGTTATTATATTACTATTCACAATTATTTTATGGTATAATGGCGTTTACATATGTATTTTTAAAGTTAATTTAATTTAATTAATTTGCATTATATGTAGTCAGATTTGAGATGTGTAAATGTACATAATATTATTGGTATACCCTTGCCCATCAATTGTTGAATTTGATGCAGAAGCTTGCCTTAAGGAAAGTTGGTATGTGTATGTCAACATAATTGATCAAAACCCTGATGTAAATGTCTACATTCGGTAGGTAGTTAATGAACATGAACGAATTTTATGGACAACATGTATTTTTGAATATATTTTTTTTTAAAGATCATTTTTTACGTGTGTGCAACAAATTAGAACCGCTATAAAACGTGATCGATAATAGTCAAATAACTGTTTTTAAAACTCGCTGAAAACTACCTAATCTCAAATGCAACTAAACATAGAAAATTATTGGAGAAAAAAATTTCAAATATCCCATTAAAAAATATAAAATAATATATTATAGATTTTCATCTAAAATACATCCTTTATTTTTAATTTAAAATGTATGTATTATAGTAATGAAAAAATTCGAGCTGATAAAAACATAATCAAACAAACGATACCTACTTTTTACTAAAGAAATTAATTGCTATAAAAAATAATTTATAAAAGACAAAAATTAATTTTATATCAACTGATAATAGCTTTTTATACATTTTTTAAACTACGAATGTGTCAACGAGGTATCTTAAAAATAATAAGAGGCCTACTGCCTGAAAAGATTGAAGACCCCGTTTTAGTCACTGATAATAGTCGGACTCAAGTCAAGCTTTAATCACATCCGGTCACATTTCTGTCGTTCTACAATCATATCTCACATTGTTAACATAAATCAAAATAATTATAAAATGCGTCCCTAAAAATTCAAACCTGAGTGACTTATCTATATCCTATATGTCCCTTAACTACCGGAAATATTGCCGGTACAGTTATGATACGGTTCAACTAAAACATAATTTATTAAAATATTTATTTATTAAGTTTTGACTAAACATGTGTTGTATAAATATGAAATGGTATTTTGCTCAGCCGTGCGTGTATTATGCGTGTAACTAAAATTTAATATCGATTGTTCGTAGCATTTTTTATTCCCGAAATCATAAATCGAATCACGATCACCTAATTGCAGCCCAAGTCAGAAAATCAATTTCCTTTATTTATGCACATATACACATTTTTTTTATTGTTGTTATTATACTTACGTATTTTTTAAGCGTTTTTGCCGATGAACAAAATACATCGACTCATGGACGTGTGTTTCGTGAATAGAAAAAAACAACACAATGGATACGGTCGATCATGGGTGAAAGGAAGCGCCGTTTTGTTACACTTTCAATCGGCAAGCAAATACCAAAACTACCATATATTACACGCAATCTGTACGAAATCATGTCTAATGACTGCATAATGCACATTTTATACGTCGTGGGATATTGTACGAAAATCACTATTGCCTAAATAATAATAATTACACGTTGAAAACTCGTGTACCTATAGGTATAATCAATTTCAGAATGGAGAATATTTGTGGCCCATAGAAGGAAACTGTACGACAAGACGCGTAGCGTGCATTCATCGTGGACATACGAGAATATGAGATAATATATAATGATTAAAAAATATAATATTGTGTCCGACGACTTTCCAATTTATCTATGGTGCCTGCGTTACAAAGGTTTAATTTCTATTCGTGTACCCGTGGAAACTATTTGAAAGGTAATTTACTCATTTGCTGCTGTTAATGATGGACAACATAATTTGTAATTTTTAAAATTATATAAGTGTTTTTTATACGCTCTTAATGCACATTGTCAACAGATAATGTTAAGAAATGTCTTTGAGTATTGAGTAAGGAGGTGATACATTAGGTAATGATGATTCTTATTGATTACAATTTTAAATTTACTGATTGATTCAATATTATAACGTGTAAGTTTCAAAAATAAATTAGTTGGTACTTCTATAATCAGTATTCTGTACAAATATTTCTATAAACAAATAAAAATAGTGGTATCACTCGAAAGTTACAGGTTTTACAGTGCTAGTATTGGAACAACTTTTTATGTACAGAAGAAGTAATTTAAAAGTTTCATTAAGATTAAGTTTATAATCTTATGTTCTTTTTTTGTGAAAGCGTCAACATTTGGTACTTAACTATTATTATTGAATAATGATGTATTATTGATATAATGACGTAATTAGAATAAAATATACAACTGTTTTAACTTACAAATCAACGACTGACTGAATAAAAAATTCCAGTGCCATGTGATTGATACGAAAGCATAATATAACAATTAGTGATTAATTTAGTGTAATTGCGTGTAATAGATATTTTCGATAAAAAATATAACACTTAAAAATAATCTAAATCAATCAATAATTGGTTTATCATTTAGTTAAATTGTAATCATTATACGACCTTCGATAGTTGTATAAAATGTACAGGTACTATACTAAGTGTAGTCTTGAATATAGTAGCCCCCCTCTCTGAACAGCTGACTGCAGGGTGCTTACACCGCTAGCACGTCTATAATGTGTCTATGTGACCTTGTTATTTTAACTAATAAGAATTTTTTTTTCAAACTATTCAAAAATCTGACTCACTTAATTAGGTAGGTAATGACTAATGAAGCAATGAAGCAATGAATAGTGATCAACGTAACATTTTTATGACGAAGTCGTATAAAACTGATATACCAGCACAAATAGGTACATTTGACTTCTGGTCTTAAGATCTAACATTCCTAGTATCCGAGAAAGTGGTTTTTGTACACAAACCAAGTACCAACCGGTAGACGATTCTCAATTATTTCATAGTCGTATACTCGTGTAATAAAAACTGTGTGCTATACGCCAACATGCCTATACTTTATTTCAAGTACCTGTTGCTATTAATAGTTATTATAATTAATTAATATTCTATATATCTGTATAAAAATATCCTAATTTTTGGAAACGAAACACTTATAAGTATAATAATATGGTCAATATAGACTGAATTAGGTTGATGATAAATAGGTAGGCTTATTTAAGCAGTCGATAATAAGAAGACGTTTTAAGATTTTTGACGATTTAAGTAGCCCGTTTAATAATGTGTATAGGTATTCAGACAGATCAATGGTTGTTGTTATATACCTTTATTCATAATGTATATAAACTGCAGTTCTGATGGTTATTGAACCGAATAAACATTATAATCCAAATGAAATAAGACAAAACCTCCCATGAAATCATTTATCTGTATTCTTACCTACAATCCCACAAAATGCATTTTTGCACCGTGTCAAAAAACGTCGTTTCGTTCCAAAGATGAAAAAAACCTACAGAAAACCCGTTAGCCAAATATCCACTAGAGACTTTGTAATTTGTATCTAATAAAGAACTATTCGTCAACGAATGCTCATTTTTTAATCATTCGGCAGTGTTATAACTATTTAAATTAGCGTTTTAATCGATTAATAACAAAACGATTATTTCATGGGAGAGTATATAATAGTTGTCGATTAAGCGAAATACCTGTGCCGCTGTGCAGCTGTGCTGTAAACAATAATACTGTTACAGCACTTAATAAACATTAAATAATATGTTATCTATGTAGGCACAATTATTATATAGTTACTATATAACCTACAGTCCTACATGTCCCGCCTCAACATTTTACATACATTTTAATTGTTAAGTATTAATATTATAAAATGTAATACAATATGTGTGTTTCAGGTTTCTTCGGAAATGCCAATAACACCCTGGAAGTTGAGGCATATTTTTTAATTTAAAAAAAAATGTTATATAATTTGTAAAAAGTGTATAAAATATAAATTGTTTTAAGAAGTCTTTTTTTTTTTTGTAAAAAACGGGTACCTATAGCTGAACTTTTCTTTGTTTAATGGTTATAGTAAATCTTGAATAAAATAATAATTTTTTTTTAAACTATACAATAGAATAACAGATAGGTATAATTACTTGGTAAAAAATTTCACTTAAATAATATATACCTACCCAGTACCCACACACACGCACGCACATATTGTATGATCCACATAATATGTATTACATATAATTAATAAAACTGTTCAGATTGGTACACGATTGATATAAATCGTAAAATACTATTACATCGAAATACACTCAAATACGTGATTTTATTTTAGAAAATATTATATTATACACAGTATATTATTATTAAATTCAATTCAAACTATACTACTATATGCTTCGATAAATATACATTTTGATCATTCAAATCGTGTATCTAGATTAGATATTGTGCAAACTTTAAACGCAGGTAGGTACCTGGTTTCTTGCTGTTAAATAATACTATAATAAAACTATAACATATACGTACGGATTTTAAGTAGTAAATAATAGCTAGTAGATATGAGTTACCTACTATGATTACACGTATCTATACCTTGAATAATACACTTTTAAATTATTTCAGCATTGTAGGTTTTAATTTCGATAGCACAACCATTGTTTATATAATTTACCTGTACCTACCTATGTATTATAAAATCAATGATACAACATAAAAACCTACTCATTTCAATACAATAAATTTAAGATTACAGTGTGGGTTAACATTTGTAGAAAACTTGGTAATATTGGTGGCGAAATAAGCGAATGGTGAATGATGATTTTCGTACATAGATGCAACTATAGTAAATGGTAATATGATAAATTGATAAATATATAGCTGATAACCTATACTATATAGGATATAAAACTGAGTGTATTGCTCAGAGAAACCAATCTAGTGAGGCTGTGATGGATTCGGTATATTATGAATAAACCTTTTGATACCGTGATTTATCGATCATATAGATGACCTGGTTGCTTGATGATAGCGAATTCAATTACAGACTTACAATGCAACGGTGGAAATATATTATAGTACGACTGAATCAAAATACTTATAAATAATTGTCATCGTAAAGTCAATAACAATATAAAAAAAAATATTGAAAAAAATCATCACAATGATAGCTTTGAAATAACTTTATTAATATTTATTTAATAAATATATAACCAATCTACTGGCCATTGCCTATTATAGATTATTACAAAAAAAAATAATTTAGAAATTTTATATTTTAAATGATAGGTAATACTGTAATAGTGTGTTAGTGAATGGAAAGATAAAATATATTATTATAAATATTTTAACTAAAATTAAATACTTACATCCCGCATATAAAGATAGTGAAAATATCAACATAAACACTAATATCGTCTCGATAATGCAACACCTCCATCGATATCTTTGGCTGAATTTTCTAGTAAATTTGAGTTCGCTGTCAGTCGTTGAAGCATAGGAACTCGTTGCCCCACTTGCAACCGATACCTAAAAACAATTCTATGGTTAGGCTGATTAGGTTAAGCACTAATGTCTAATTGAAGGAAGAGGTTATTTTTCTATAATTCACAATACATTCGGTTAATGGGATGGTTTAGTGTACAGTTTAAGGTCGATAATGGAACAAAATAAACATATTATTGGATCCGGTATAATAGAATATTATGAAACCCTGAAGGCTGAAATTGCCTTGAAAATTCTTTGAGACGTCCTGTAAGGGGCTGTAACTATACATACTATACTGAGAATCGATCTAGTCCGACCAGATGCTTGTAGGGATGGAAAATTAGAAATACATCTGTAAGTTTAAGCAATTACACTAAATCACAAAATCGAATTCAAACGCCGGAACTCTTATTGATGGTTTCAGTTACCTGGTTGAAGAAAACAATAATATTTAAGTTGTAACCACGCTATATTATTATGATATCACAAAAGTTATGCAAGAGTACCTATTTTATTGCTCCGTGGTGCGTAGAAATACCGGTACGAGATGCACAATGATAGCACAATGGAAGGTCGAAATCGTTGAACTGGATATCATATATATATATATATATACAATATACATATTATATAGGAGGATTTTAAATCACGGTCAATGCCGACACATTAGTGGTTTGATGAGCCCACGATGTCCTGACAATTGTTATTATGGCTGTTGCTATAAACGTTTAGCTATATACGCCTATACACGATATAGAAACGTACATAAGTACAAATTAAATGTATAATCATTTCCAAGTAGGTCAGAGAACGCGCGGAAAACGAGTAAAATAATATCATTACAATATTACTAATTTCAAAGATATTATGTATCCTATTCAGGTTGTAACACATTTGATAATATATTAATATCTGAAGCTATATTATACCTATAGTATACCTATTACCTATGTTATAGGTATACTGACCAACATTGTAATATTATCATTCGCAGAATGATTTTTAAAGGACATTTTTTTTTTACTCAAATAGTACACATTATATACGTCATATTAAGAAAATAAAAAAAAAAAAAAAAAAAAAAATAAAACAATTTAACAAAAAAAAGTGACAAATAAACAATTAATTAAACAATTTAATTACAGCATGTACGCTATTGTACGTATAATACTTATTAAATATTATACTTAATACCTAACAAATAAGATGGAAATTAGTTGGTTAAAAGTTAATTTGTTTTAGCTTAACTAGTTTAATTTATTTTTTAATAGTTGATTTCTAAAAATAATTAATTTAGAAAAATTTTTTTAAAAAAAATGTTTTAATTATCCTATATATACCTATATGGTTTTAACAAATATAATAAAAAAAGTATAAAGTTAATGGCCCATGTCGCTAAACTACAAAAAGATCAATAAAAAAATATATATAATAATGTAATTAATTTCTTAATACTATAGGTTATTGACATATTTTAAACCGTTAATAATTTCCATATTACTGATATCGGCACAATTTAAAAGAATTGGATAACCTGTCATAAAAAAATATACACTTACTACATATTATTGTTTTAAGGGACATATGACATCATGACTAGTCAGAATTTAAACTATGTTCAACAAAAATATAGGTTAATATAATACGTTATAAAAAAATCAACGCTCTATAGAAATTAGAACATACCTAATAATAGTAGGCATCTATTTAAATTTAGTTATATACCAAGAATAAAATAAATGTGTAAATTGCAATAATCAGCTGTATAGAATTAAGTTAATTATAGTTATCTAGGTACCTTAGAACAATTATAAAAGTTAATTGAAAGCAATTATATCAATTTCTATAAATTATGAATAATATGCATCCGTAGAAAGTTTGATCTTACCTACAGCAATTTAATGATTTTATTGAAATTAAAACTGATCCAAAATAAATCATATTTATTGCGTTTTAGATGGAATAATATTAATTATTTAATAATCATTACAGGTGTTAAACAATATTGGGGTTAATGTTAATATAAAACAAATCATTTACATAAACCTATTGGCTATAGGTACATTATGGTAGGTAAGTAGTATAGTAAACTTAGTAGGAATATGTAGGTATACTATAATTATGTATTCACTATTTTATTTTATGTAAATCGAGTAAGTATTTTTAAATTTGTATAAATTGTTTTCGATTTTTCTTGGGTTAGGTTACCTGTTTACTGAATGTCGAAAAAATTTGATTTATTTATCATTCATTAAGTCTAAAACTCTAAACCCTATCTATCTTGTATGCTTTATCAAATTTTTTCAGTACTTTATGATATGAAAATTAGTTATTACCATATAACGTAATATAATATAAATTTTGAGTACCTAATACCTATTATTTTAAACTACTATACTATAAAATATGGTTTTTTTTAATTTTCTTTTATCATAATAAGTACAAGTATATACCACTAGTATTTTTTTGAAATTATTATTAAAAAGTATAAAAAAAAAAAGTTTTGCCTTTTACTTAGTAGTAATATTTACAATAATATATTATTAGAATATGTATACCTAACCGAACCTATTGTATGTCTTCACTCAACGGCACCCAACAGATTAAGTCAAATCTATATAACAAGACGATCCAATTACCGGTGAAAATATATACACGTTCTATAGCATGAGCTGTGTATTATAATACTATTATTATTTGAATATTAGTAAATTATTTTTGTTTATTATTTTGCACGGTTTACATGTTTATCTATCCGTGAGATTAACAAACATCGTTTTCTCGAGAGTTTTTATTAATAAACGAGAGAGGGAACCATACTGCTTTGATGCATCGCTTACATTACATCTTTCGAGTGGGGGAAGTAGGTAGCCGATATTAAAATATTATAATACAAATAATAAGACACCTCAATGGAGAGTTAATGACACTGTGGACAAGCCAATCGATACAAAAAGAAAACAGAGTATCATATTATCATCATAGTTGAATAACGTAGTACTTAGATATACATCTACAGAGAATCACTGCAACTATCTCCGCGTTTAATTGTAATAATTACTCGAAAGTGTTTATTTAAATTTTAAATTTTCAAAACCAGCTGTGCCCGTGAACTGATTCATTCAACTCGCGTGTCTATAGAACTACGAGTAGTCAGCCCAATTGTCTTTTTTCAGTTTTTCAGTGAAACTTTTTTAACGAAATTAATATTCCATTGTCGAAATCGTATCCGCGGTAACACGAATGCATTTTCATGGGAGTCCCGTTTAATATAAAATTACCTGGGAAGGAATAGTGTCGCGGCATAATGAAATAGAAAACTTTTACTTGAAAACTACGATAATATATAAGTTCCCGTGGGAATCGCACTGCACATGAAGTATAATTATGATTTATAATATGTTTAATTTGAAAGTGTAACATTTTAAAAACAACTTGTTTCCCATTAATATAAAAACGAAGAAAGTACCTATATTATACAAGCTACCAACCCTAATGTAAACAATTTATTTATGTGTATACAAATAATACAATATGTATTATTCGTTCATATTGTGTGAAGGAATTTTCGTTTAAATTTCTAAAATATTCTAGAATTAAAAAACACATACCTATACCTAACATTTTACAGCAATTATTAGGTAGGTATTATCTGCACATATTCGTATGAATTAATAGTTATGTACCTACCTGGTTTGTGCGATAGTTTTATATATACATATTTAAATATTACCTAACGTACACGAAAAAAAAAATTACGACAGTCATGCTTTTATTACATCGACAACTAAAATGTTAGACCTAAATGTAAAAAAAATCAGTTTTTAAATAGGTACAGATACTATCTTACAATAAAAATATTTCACTAGATAGATAGATGCCTGAGGTTTGCAAGTAGCGAATATATAGACTACATTAGGAAAAGATTTTGCAAACGCGTACGACCCACCAAAATAGAGGATTGGTATCATTACAGTAAGTCGGTAACCGTGAGTCCAATGAAAAGCAAAAGGCAGTAACTACATAGTAATACACTGACATAGTGTGCAAGACACTTGTGGATATCATACTAAGCATATTATGATACTTGCACAGTTGCACATATAAAGGTGATTTATGGAACAACACTTATGGAAGCTCTCGCTGTATATTTTATGGCAAATAGTCATAGAAACTCCATTACTCGAACAGTTCGCTTCGAAATGTACGTATGGCGGCTTACGTTTAGTGAACCCTCCTTTATATTATTATTTATTGTACACACATATGTATGGGTGTATGCACGTGTAGGTACTGAACATTTCAGACAAACGAAAAATTAGATGGTAATAAAATATATATACTATGGAAAGTATATCGAGTATATATAAACCGTGAGTGCAGTCGAAAATTTCCAGCAAATGGCCAGTAAAATATGTAAAAAAAAATGGTAGGTACGTCTGCGGACATTTCGACCGGATCGTCGTTAAAATTTTGAAGTCCAATAAAGATTGAACCAAAGCGGGTAAATTAATAGTCTCAGACCAGTATACCATTATGAACCCTACATCGTTCCTGTACACATTGCACACGCACATACGCATATTATATATATATATATTTATAAGGCTATAATATTTTATTGTCTATGGAGTTGGAATATATACAACTGCACAGTGCGGACATCGCTCTGACGCAACGGCCCGTAATGCGCGCGCGTTTTACGTTTTCAAAGCCGGAATTATGATTATATCGTTGACCTAGTTGCGTGTTTTACCTGTACGGGCAATAATAGTGTAGTGTTTGTGTTTCACTCATTTTCAGAGACGTCGTATAATAATGCCTATACAGTCGGCCACTCCGACTCGACGACATAAAAAAAAAAATAAATAATAATAATAATAATAATAATAATAATAAAATAAAATAAAACTGCTTAACGAGTCTCGTCTCGTGTATCTGATAAATCGAACGGCGGCGGTGTCGGAAATAACGGACGATAGTCGGTATAGGTATACCGTATACAGGTATAAAAGGTATATATGTGCCATCTAGGTATGGATAATAATAATAATAATAATATTATATTATAATGATAATAACAATAACACGCACTCGCGTATATTGGTAGGTATATGTAGGTACGTCCTGTCTGCTGCACCGTATATACTGATGTAAGTAAAATTATTTAAGTACATATTATTACAATATCGTATGTGTATTATATACATCACTACTATTGTTGTACACGGATACCGTACTGCAGTGGTTACCGGTTACGCGGTATAATAATAATGTGATCGATTTGTACACAATAATAATTTATATCATATATAGGTACCTATACACACGCCGGAGCTATATTATATTGTGTTATAGCGGCGTGGTCTTGGGTTTTCAGTGTGAATTTGCATCGGTTTACGGTTTACCCATCATCATTTCCCGTCGTGATAGTATGTTATTACCAGGTTTAATATGCACGATGCACCTGTTGACTATTATGTTATTGTAATTTACCTGCGTATAATATGAATAATATATTATGTGCGTTACATTAGTCCGTAGTACCATATGCATAATGTCATAATATATATATAAAGTAGAGATTAATATGCGATATGTATGTATAGTGAACCTACGTCGAATGTGTGACGGGCTAGGATTATATTATATCTATAATACGTGTCAGTTGTTTGGCGCACATAAATAATTATAATATCCAAAATGCATATTTTTGATTGTCGTGTCCTGTGTCCGCGAGTGTGGCCAAGACGATTTTATACATATTTTTTTGCAGTGCACATAGTTAAACTTGACATTATTATTATGGTTTAACGTGGTGACATTGACATGCGGGCATACGATAATATTAATGTATCTTAATACAGCCATATAGGTAGTTCGAGACCTGAGCAGCATGAGATCAATAAGTTTTTACCGACCAGTTGTTTTCTAAACGCGTATTACTTCTTCTTCGCCTAGATTATTGTGAAGGTAGGTCATACATAATATATATGATATATATCCCATATAGGTTAGCGTACAGACGACTGCGAGGATTTTCAATTTTCGAAATTTACACAAAACGCATTAAACTACACGATAATATACTGTCGCGGTAATTTGTGTACTCTATACATATATTATCCGGGAATAAAACACAATTTGCGTACTCCGAATATCGATAACATTGCACGGGTAGGTACTGGAAGTGCATAAATTATAAACAGGTACCTGCAGCTTACCGGCAGTATAGTTTTTGAAATTCAAATACACAGAGACAAGAACCCATACACATTTTGCTCATCTGCGATCGCAATATACCTGAATATTAGTAGGTGCCTACACGGGTATTACTGCTATAACTCACTACCTGCAACCTATTTACACAGTCTTAACACTATACGGACATATAACACGATTTATGTGTGTTCAGCCACCACACGGGTGCCGGTGTCGAGAGTGAACTACTTCCTTCCAAACGAATTACGACTGCCGCCTGTACATATCTGTGTTTCCCTCGGAATCAATAAAAAGTCGTTCGTTCGAGCAAACACGATATACGCTCATCATTGCACACCACACACACACCGCGGCCTGCAGGACATCAGCAGCTACCTATATGGGTGGTGGCAGCTGACATATCGTCAATATTGTATTATGAGCGTGTACCTACAAAACTGCATTAGTCACTGCGGAGCGGTTTCTCCTGCTTTCACGTGGATCGCGAACAAACAAAAACGTACGCGAACAAAATAATACATTAATACGTACGGCCAGTAGGTATTGACGCGTGAAATTCTGTACATATATTTTGATCTGTACACGCGTCCTTCCACGAGACAGAGCTGACCCGCAGCCCAACACCGCTGCGGTTTTAAGTCACGAATTTATATTTATTTTTTTTTTTGATCATTCTATATTAACACGCGTATCTATCAATGGGCTGCTTCCTCTTAGACCTGATGCATTACAGTTGTAACAAACCGTTTCAAGTGCACGCGGCAAATATATTAAGTGGAATATTATGTTTTTTTTTCTTTTTCGTGACACGGTTATTTATTTAAATTCAGACGGAGCAACGTCAGCGGGTTGTGTTATAAGTACCTAGTTGAATGATATGACACGAAAAACAAAAGAAAAACATGCACGAACTCATAACACCGACTAGTAATGTGTTTGGTTTAAAACTGAATTCAATTTCATATAGTATGATCTAGCTGCGGTTTTTAAAATGTATTCATTCCGTCAGCAATTCCGTACTAATTATTAATTAATTGTAAAATATTAATATTCGGTTAAATTGCGTAATACGAATGTGTCTTCTATATTGGTTGCAGGCTAAATAAACAGTAGAAATAGGCAGGTGCATACTATACACAACGGTTCAGTTTTGTTTGAGAATGGTACTAATCACCTTTATCTGGTCAATTTATAGGTTAATAATCTATAGAAAAATCTAGAAAATCGAATCATTTTGGTATATTAGTCGAAACCCAACCAGTATTATAAGTTGATACCGGCTGGTACAATATCTTCAAATATTATTTATTAGTGGTCGTGAACATACTACAAATGTTATAATACTTCGTCAACGAATGATTTAAATATATTTTTGTATTCACAATACTGAAACATTGAAATTCGAATATTTATTTATTTTTGTGTCGATTGATAAAAAAATGTGTTATGAATATCTTATGATGGCAATAGTTTTGATGTTGGATTTGATTTATATGTATTGTTTTTACATTCTCATGGTTTTTTTATTACATTTATTATGTTTTAATATTATCCTTTATGAAAGCTTGATCTCTTTAGTAAACTGATTTATAAGGCTATATTATATCATATAACTATGTTGTCATTAAATATTGAATCATAATAAATAGCTTATCTTATTTATTTGACTTTGTCCAAGAAAAATACTGGGTCTTGTTCGGCAGAATCACGTGCGAGTTCCTCAAATAGTAATAATAAAATGTAATAATATACCTACTAATATAGCATTAAAAATTATTATAAGATATCATGTATGATAAGAAATAATTAAATTGGTACAGACAAAGGTACATCTGAATAAATCCAAGTAGGTAAGGTTTTGAATGTTTTGATTAATACCGTTTTACCGCCCTTTATCATACGTAAATTATTTTTCTTTACATAGTTGTACTGTACAAGTTAAAATAAAATATCAATATAATATTGTTTAGTTTAATTATTTAAATTACTATTTTTAGAAAAATATCCTGTACAGTTGAAAATCGATGTTTATTATTTAAATGTTTTTTCAAGAAAATATACAATTATAATTTGTATCATTTTTTATTTTTATGCATTTTACCTAAACATTTATAATGCATAACAAATTATACTACTCAAAGATAAAATATACTTTTAATCAAAATAATGCAAATACGTTAAAACCAATAAGTTAATATAAATTCAACTTTCGTGAAACGAAAAAAAATAAATAGAACATAACTCTTCCGCTTTAAGAAAAACTAATTGAGATTAACTAATATAACAATGTATTCCCAACATGAATTATGAAACAGTTATACCTAACTCATAACTCATAAGTATTTGTTTTTAGTTTTTATTAACTATCTCGAGTGCTAATGCAAACTTTATGATTTTTTTTGCAGAAAGTATACCTGATGGTTTTTAGTACCTATTATAGGTATACAACGTGTGGTTGTGCCTGTCGTGGTAGCCAGTAATACTTACTAGCCGCTACCTACCTATTAACTGTTATACCGATCAAAAAAATATTTTTAATTTTTAATTTTACGCCTATCAGCTATAATAGTTATATTTATTTATAACCGTTAATGCCTCATTCGTATAATAACCAGTAGAATTAAATACAAATATGTCTAATACTTTCTTCTGCGATTAGTTATAACGAATAGTTATATTTTATATTAAACCTAGTTATATCATAGATCCTAGTATTATTGTAGTCGAATAATATTATAGGTAGTCTATTAGCCCCGAGGGCCGAGAGTCTAATGTATAATGTATTAAGTAAACAAGTGTTATTTATTTCTGCGTAATGGTATGTGTATTCGACTACTAAACACTAATGTTGAACTATAATATTTTTATATACTTATTATCGGCACCTACTCAGATTCACAATGTAGATCAGTATAAATAGAACAAAATATAATATTTTATAAACAGAAAATTAAAGTGAGACGCATTATTGTAATACGCCTAACAAGTTCATGTATAATATAATACATATAAAATGAATCTAATATCTAAATAGTATAATATGTTGGCACATACCATTATCGTATTATAACATTATATGTCGATATGATACGAATCATTATAATCATAACGTTTTTTAAAATACAAAAGAACCAATATGAACTAATTTTCAATGTTTACATATAAAGGCAGGTAAAGGTATGGTGCATGGGATATCATACTAGATACTGCATGCTGCATGCATTGAACTATTTTAATAATTACTCACCTTTGTATCCCAGGGATTTTTTCCGGTCATATTATTATGAGGATCTTTTACATTTTTTGACAAACAATTTAATTTTTATTGTTTATAAAACAAAATCGCCTACTATTGATTCTTTAGTAGGTTTATCGTGAACTATATAATTTGCACAAGTTTACAAACTTCAAACACTAGTGAAAACGTTCAAAAATATTAAGAAATATTTAGATAGGTATGTTAATTTGTGTTCATAACCGGAAATAATAATTCTCACAAAAACGTTAATATTGTACTAAACATCACACGCGTATTATAGTATTTAACTATATTATATTCTTTAAGACGTCCTCGTGAATAGACTGTCTGCACATGTACTAAAAGTACCGATAGTCTAAGACTCTGAGCTGTATCCGTTTGATAGCAGAGTGGTCGGGGAGATCACTTTCTCCGACATTTCCCCCCGTTCCAGTTTTTTTCTACAGTTCGGCGCTACAAGGATACGTTTTATTTTAGAAATCCATTAGTTAAATAGCCAGACTTCGAATGTGTATAAATTTATATTTTATTATGATTTCACAAAATTGTAAGACGATAATGTATTTTTACTTTTAAAGGCATTGTAAATAGTATACGATATAATATTTCTATATTTCATGACGAAAACTTTTTTTTATTTTATTCAAATATCTGTATGAGTAGTAAGGTGCCTATAAATGCGTATGGATACTATCTAATTTATTCGTGTGGTATTTTTTCATACCATACATTTATCACGTCATCGGGAAACCTGTAAAGTTAAAATAAATTGACAATTAGCTATTTTAATAAGTCTTCGATATAAAATCATCCTGAAATTGTGCTTATTCGTTATTTATCTTGATACATCCGTACTTAGAGTATGCATCGCAAAATCAAAATGTTTATTATTTAGAACTAGATAAATATTTAATTGATAAATTATCATTATAAATAAATATGTTTATTAATTGTAATTACTGTTAAATGATTATATACATTTGTTTTCCTTGCCTAAGTTACCTTCATGATATCATTAAGTATTAGGTAATAAATAGTGCGGTTTTCGTGCCTTATTAAACACGTTTATAATCTAATGCATAATATAATAGTTATTTACAATAAATGCGAGTACTAACTTTAAAGAAATAAACGTGTATTTTCAAATATTTAAAGTAAAGTTTACTTGAATTGTCTGAAAATTATTTCAATTTTTAAAAATAAAATAAAATAAAATTATCATCTCCAGTTTAATTTGAGCAGCTTGTTATTAGTTTAGTATTTAAAACTGAACAATGAACATCATAAATCATAATATTATGTGTTTTTGAAATGCTCATTTTCGTACTATTGTACATTTTATTCAGAAAATGTACAAATACTAATTTAATACTATATAATGATAGGAACTAGAAAGAATTATCATTAACTCCCGTCTCCTGTACGAATAATGAAGTTGTTTTTCCTAATTAGAGAAACATGTGAAATTTTTGATCAGAAAATACAAACTAAAACAATAGGCAATGTATATACCTACGTATATACATATATAAAGGTTCAAGCGGTGATCTATTTAAGTATCTACACTCTACACTTATCAGTTATCATCTATAGGAATGTTTTTACTTTCTTGAAGATATTTTTAGGTAAATCTATTTTTATGTACCGAAGTATATCATGTACTCAGAAGTACGTTTTGTTTTGGAATATAAAATATGATTACAAAATGTATGCGTTCATCAAAAAAACAGCTCTTAAAAATTGTAAAAAATAAAGTTGTTTGTTGTTGAGTTAACACTGAATGGATCATATTTTATAGAATATACAATAGGCAAACCACAAAGGTACCCATAATGGCATAATCACTATATTAAAATGAAAATTTAAAACAAAATTCACCGAATCGAGTACCTAAAAAAATTCCTAGTAGTGGAATATGCTACAAACATTGAGTAAGGTGTTCTAACGCATCTCATTATGAACACTTTATCAGTTAACTAGGTACAGCTGATTTTTGCACAAGGTAGTGTTGCATTATTCTTACGCTTCAAAATACCAAATAGGCAGGTACTTTTCAGTGAATTATAGTTAAAGAATCAATAGTGTTATATTTCACTATTAAAAAATAATATTTTAAACCTTATATTTATCACTTACAAAAGAAAATTAAAAAAAAAAAATAATTAATTTGATAACAATAATAATTATGGTTTATAACAAGTAAGTACCTACCTATTAATAATATAATATTGAATGAAAAGTACTTAAATACATTTTAGATCTTTAATTATATAGTCGTAACATACTTAATAATCGATACTCTGAGGATATTAAAGTGTCAACGTTTTGCACTAAATACAGGAGAGCTTATGCCGCGGCCGCTATTATAACATTTGTAAAGTCTTAAAAAAATGTAAAATGAACCTCTATGTCGAATCACTATAGCCCAGAAACATGACGGGGAAGGATAGTCGTTCAAACTTCAAGGAATTCAAGACAATCATTTTGTTATTTTTCCAAATAGGATATAGCACTTAATAGAAAAATAATAAATCCAACTTTAACCTTCTAATTTCTAGAGTACCAAGTTTCAAGGTTTGTAGGAGAGGCTCATATTATATATTAGGTACCAATAAATGGTTCATGCATGAACTCCGTGGAATTGTATCGAAATAATTCATTTAGCACAAAAAACTGCAAAAAATTATGCTGCACCCCTCTCAAACGATGTGATAACCTTTAAAGCGAAGAGGCAAAGAACACGCAATTGAGAAATACCTGCATAAAAATAAATCAGACATAAGGCAGATAAATATGTGGTGAATAAATGCAACGTCAAATAAATCTAAGCATGTTTAAACCATAATTTTTCATGAGATGAAAACAATAAGTTAGTTGATGAAAAACCATTTAGGAATTAAAAATAACTCCCAAGTTTTTAAATAAATCAACTAGTTCCAAGGTGGGATTATTGCCATTGACAATTTAAATTATTAATTTATGCTAATTTATAACTTTGTGGACGAGCATAAGTCATTGACTTACTTTACATAATAATTATACGGGGAAATTACCGAAATTCTTATAAATGGAGTTACTTATACATTATTCTATAACAATTAACCCAAACCTAGGAAATTGCAGTTTTAACCACCTTAAAAAAGAAAAATATTTAAAAATATATATTATTTTATTTAACATTCATGTTATATTATATATAAATATATTTTCAAATCGTCCACAAAAAGAAACTTGTTCTGTGAGTAATGAGTGGACACGTGTATGTTTATGCAAGAGAAATAATATTGGAGACAATTAAAAAATTAATTTTATAATTATCGAATTGATTTCGAATAGAGATTGAAAAAAACAACAAAAAAACAACAACTAGAGTTCGAAATGGGCGAAATATTAGCCTTTGCGTCCGTTCCGGTTAGTAATAATTAGAATTTAAGAGTTCTGGATCTTAAAAATATTAAGTAAATATTGAAAAAATTAAATAAAATTGCCACTCGTCATATATGTCTGAATATGTCCCAATCAATAGGATTAAAATTATCGAATTTGCTTTTGACGAATAATATAATAGAAGTCAAATATATTATAGCAAGGCTTTGCGTTGCCTACTGTCATAGAAGATAATATTATGTATAGTAGGAATTTTTTTTTTAAGTTATAAAGATACATTTTTTTAAATATTACGTTTCTAAGTATATTATACAATGAACACTCAAAACTATTAATGACAATAGATATGGTTTGACTAACTTTCAAATTTACATTATAATTCCAGATCCTGGTAATTAAATCCACCATACAAAATAATAAATGATGAGTAATTGATATAATTGAAAAATTAAAAAACATAAGTATATTATAAAAACCATAAAACAAAATTATATTTTATATTTGCTAGAAATAATATTACTATATCAGTTATTTTAAAATTAAAAATATATAATTAAATATTAATTATATACCTACTCAGATTTTATGTTTTAAAACCTTAAGTTGAAAAAATATTTATTTTTTGTTGTAATAGCCTATTGACATATCAAATGAGTATTTAGTCGTTGTCCATAGAGGTTTTACGAATACTTCTCTAGTCAATATATTATTTATTTCTAATTTGAATTCTCATTCTTTCTCTTTATAATCATTTTGTTCATAGGTTAAAATATTTTTTTTTTTGTTATTAAAAGTATTTTCAAATCGGTTATTGGAAACTGGGAAATAAGTTTCGGGTCAGTTGTTGTTCTTCTTGAGTATTGTTAAATTAATTGATTTCTTCGACTACTAAGTGGTTGTTCTCCAGTAATATTAAGTAGGTATGCTGTTTATGGAACTACTTTTAAAGGCTTCGATACCATTCTTAGACCAGTGTTATGGATAGCATCAAGAATTGCCAGTACTATTTTATTTAATTAATTAATTATTAAGTTATAAAAAAAAACACAGAATTAATTGTAAATTTACCAAAATATTTTTATTTCACCTCCGTAATGTAACTAAATATAAGTATTTGTGTATTATAAATTTTTAATACACGTGTTTAGTTTTAAGGTTGATGACAAAATAAAATTTATAGATGTATAATTATATTAAAATACATTGTTAATTTTCTTCAATTTTAATTTTTACTTCAACGACCCGTTATAGTATTACTTATAAGTTATAGTCTATAGATAGGTATACATGTTTATGTAAGCAAACCGCAAATAAGTATAGAATAACAAAATAACTTTGGTCACGAACTCGTTACAGCGTTGTGTACCACGTTTGTGGTTTGTGAGTGGAATATGATATAGCTTCAATGCGGTTTATTTTCAATTATTTATAATTTAGATCACCTCCGAAATGCATGTCAATAGTGTTAATTACGATAAAAAAGTTATTATAATAAAGAAATATGAAACATCTGTTAGAGTTTTTATCTATGATGGTTGGAATTACCGTAAACTATACATAGCTACCACAAGATACCGGTAGTGACTTGATCAAGTCACTATAAGACGTGTAGGTACCGTAAGCCAACTGAAGCGCAAAACACTATATGTATATTATAATATATTAAATGAATATTTATACATAATAATATTAATATTTAAAATTATATGGGTCTACATTTATAATCAAAGATATAGTCAGTCCATATATCTTTGTATATCAATCTATGAATCGTGTTAAGTAAGGCTTTAACTCAAGACTTGGAGTATATCTATACATCAGTAGGTACCTGCAGCACATTAATGATAATACACTAATACACAGAGTTGGGCAAGTTAATGAAAATAATTAACTGTTACGAGTTAAGTTAATTTAATTGCCTTTTTTTACCCTTTAACCTTGTTAAAAATTAATAAAAAAAATATTGAACTTGATAAGTTTGAAGTTAAGATGGCAAATACAATGAACTTAACTCAGTTTAAAAAAAGTTATTTTTT